>NC_140970.1:101871358-102066358 GCF_056783735.1 Eptatretus burgeri
TCTCGCACTCTCTCTCTCTCTCTCGCACTCTCTCTCTCTCTCCTCGCACTCTCTCTCTCTCCCTCGCACTCTCTCTCTCTCTCGCACTCTCTCTCTCTCTCGCACTCTCTCTCTCTCTCTCTCGCACTCTCTCTCTCTCTCTCCTCGCACTCTCTCTCTCTCTCTCGCACTCTCTCTCTCCTCTCACACTCTCTCTCTCTCTCACACTCTCTCTCTCTCTCGCACTCTCTCTCTCTCTCTCTCTCTCTCTCTCTCTCTCTCTCTCTCTCTCTCTCTCTCTCTCTCTCTCTCTCTCTCTCTCTCTCTCTCTCTCTCTCTCTCTCTCTCTCTCTCTCTCTCTCTCTCTCCTCGCACTCTCTCTCTCTCTCTCTCTCTCTCTCTCTCTCTCTCTCTCTCTCTCTCTCGCACTCTCTCTCTCTCTCGCACTCTCTCTCTCTCTCTCTCTCCTCGCACTCTCTCTCTCTCTCTCGCACTCTCTCTCTCTCTCGCACTCTCTCTCTCTCTCTCGCACTCTCTCTCTCTCCTCGCACTCTCTCTCTCTCTCTCTCGCACTCTCTCTCTCTCTCTCTCTCTCCTCGCACTCTCTCTCTCTCTCTCCTCGCACTCTCTCTCTCTCTCTCTCTCTCTCTCTCTCCTCGCACTCTCTCTCTCTCTCTCGCACTCTCTCTCTCCTCGCACTCTCTCTCTCTCTCTCTCTCGCACTCTCTCTCTCTCTCTCGCACTCTCTCTCTCCTCGCACTCTCTCTCTCTCTCTCCTCGCACTCTCTCTCTCTCTCCTCGCACTCTCTCTCTCCTCGCACTCTCTCTCTCTCCTCGCACTCTCTCTCTCTCCTCGCACTCTCTCTCTCTCTCCTCGCACTCTCTCTCTCTCTCCTCGCACTCTCTCTCTCTCTCCTCGCACTCTCTCTCTCTCCTCGCACTCTCTCTCTCTCCTCGCACTCTCTCTCTCCTCTCACACTCTCTCTCTCTCCTCGCACTCTCTCTCTCTCCTCGCACTCTCTCTGTCTCCTCGCACTCTCTCTGTCTCCTCGCACTCTCTCTGTCTCCTCGCACTCTCTCTGTCTCCTCGCACTCTCTGTCTCCTCGCACTCTCTCTGTCTCCTCTCTCTCTCTCTCTCTCTCTCTCTCTCTCTCTCTCTCTCTCTCTCTCTCTCTCTCTCTCTCTCTCTCTCTCTCTCTCTCTCCTCACACTCTCTCTCTCTCCTCGCACTCTCTCTCTCTCTCCTCGCACTCTCTCTCTCTCCTCGCACTCTCTCTCTCTCTCGCACTCTCTCTCTCTCTCCTCGCACTCTCTCTCTCTCTCTCTCGCACTCTCTCTCTCTCTCGCACTCTCTCTCTCTCCTCGCACTCTCTCTCTCTCTCGCACTCTCTCTCTCTCCTCGCACTCTCTCTCTCTCCTCGCACTCTCTCTCTCTCTCGCACTCTCTCTCTCTCCCCCCGCCCTCTCTCTCTCTCCGCGCACTCTCTCTGCCTCCTCGCACTCTCTCTGTCTCCTCTCTCTCTCTCTCTCTCTCTCTCTCTCTCTCTCTCTCTCTCTCCTCGCACTCTCTCTCTCTCTCTCGCACTCTCTCTCTCCTCGCACTCTCTCTCTCTCCTCGCACTCTCTCTCTCTCTCTCTCCTCGCACTCTCTCTCTCTCTCTCCTCGCACTCTCTCTCTCTCCTCGCACTCTCTCTCTCTCCTCGCACTCTCTCTCTCCTCGCACTCTCTCTCTCTCCTCGCACTCTCTCTCTCTCTCCTCGCACTCTCTCTCTCTCTCTCCTCGCTCTCTCTCTCTCTCTCTCCTCTCACTCTCTCTCTCTCTCCTCCCCCTCTCTCTCTCTCTCCTCTCACTCTCTCTCTCTCTCTCTCTCTCTCTCTCTCCTCGCACTCTCTCTCTCTCTCCCCTCGCACTCTCTCTCTCTCTCTCCTCGCACTCTCTCTCTCTCTCTCCTCGCACTCCCTCTCTCTCTCTCTCCTCGCACTCTCTCTCTCTCTCCTCGCACTCTCTCTCTCTCTCCTCGCACTCTCTCTCTCTCTCTCTCTCTCCTCGCACTCTCTCTCTCTCCTCGCACTCTCTCTCTCCTCTCACACTCTCTCTCTCCTCTCACACTCTCTCTCTGTCTCCTCGCACTCTCTCTCTGTCTCCTCGCACTCTCTCTCTCTCTCCTCGCACTCTCTCTCTCCTCGCACTCTCTCTCTCCTCCCACTCTCTCTCTCTCTCCTCGCACTCTCTCTCTCTCCTCGCACTCTCTCTCTCCTCGCACTCTCTCTCTCTCTCCTCGCACTCTCTCTCTCTCTCCTCGCACTCTCTCTCTCTCCTCGCACTCTCTCTCTCCTCTCTCTCTCCTCGCACTCTCTCTCTCTCCTCGCACTCTCTCTCTCTCCTCGCACTCTCTCTCTCTCTCCTCGCACTCTCTCTCTCTCTCACTCTCTCTCTCTCTCTCTCTCTTCGCACTCTCTCTCTCTCCTCGCACTCTCTCTCTCCTCTCGCACTCTCTCTGTCTCCTCGCACTCTCTCTCTCTCTCCTCGCACTCTCTCTCTCTCTCCTCGCACTCTCTCTCTCCTCGCACTCTCTCTCTCTCCTCGCACTCTCTCTCTCCCCTCGCACTCTCTCTCTCTCCTCGCACTCTCTCTCTCTCTCCTCGCACTCTCTCTCTCTCTCCTCGCACTCTCTCTCTCTCTCGCACTCTCTCTCTCTCTCTCTCTCTCTCTCTCTCTCTCTCTCTCTCTCTCTCTCTCTCTCTCTCTCTCTCTCTCTCTCTCTCTCCTCGCACTCTCTCTCTCCCCTCGCACTCTCTCTCTCTCTCTCCTCGCACTCTCTCTCTCTATCCCATGGTTTATCAACGTTTGGTGAGGCATAGCTCTCCCACCCCCCCCCTTTCCTCACTATTCCCCCTTCCTAGCCTTCCCTCCCTCTCTCCTCTCTTCCTCTCTCTCCCTTCCCTCCCTCTCTCAACCCTCCTCCTTAATACCCCTCGTCAGCGAAGCAATGGGTTGTGTTTGCGAGTTAGGAATAAACGGCCTCGACCTTGCTTCAATTGGCTTCGACAGAATAAATAGTTCATTTTGGAGGGGGACGCCCTGTAGATATAAACGAACAAGCCCGTGGGCCTCAGGCTGACTTTTTGCAATGCTGTGTGCAGCTGTAATTTTTCTTATTTTGAAATTCGAAGAACGGTGAAACAGGTACAGTAATGGTGTATTGACATTGTTTGCCAAGAGCCAATCATGGTGCACCTAGCCTCACACAGCCAATCAGCAGCATCTCATGACTTATCGCCAAGACATATGAAGAATAGTTCATGCTTTCTTTGTCTGGGTACTTATCGATATTGTTGAGGGCCGGGCGTCCGGTGGTGAGAACGACCACTAGGTGGGGAAAGCTTGCGTTGTCTCCCACCAAACTCCCCGGAATTGTAGGCCGTCGCTCCGGACAATTCCGTGACGCGGCGGGTCGCTGAACCGACCGTGGTCGTCAATATTTCAACTGCGTAGCGTAGGGTCTATTTGTCTGTAACCAATTTACCTAATTAACTACACAATTTAGACTACCGGGGAAACCACGCCCTCGGCACGTCTTGCTCGAACCGGGTCACTCTACCGACTGCGGTGGAGTTCCAACTACCGACTACCAACTCCGGTTCGGATGCAGCCGAGCGGAAACTGCCAAAGCCGTGCCGGCTGGAATGAACGGATTATCAGGTATAAAGACCCGCCTAAACTCAGATCCCAACCATGCTGGACCAATTCAAGAAGGGACGGAAACGGACTGGGAATATTTCTAACAAGTTTTATTTACAGTAAAAGACAAAGGCAAGACAATGCGAATAGGCAAGAAGTATTTACAATGATCCAAAAACACTTATTCAGTTCTACTTACCAGACAGACCCACACGCAGACACACACACAAATGAAAAGAAATCCAGAGTTCTTTATTGGAACCTCGCAGCCGAGGAAAGAGACAAGCTGGGGGTCAGAGTTCGGATGGGTACCTGGCCGTCGGAAAAAGGGGGTACTCCGTGCTGCGGCACCTGACAATGGTCGCTGGTTTGGTCCCCAGTCGCACGTGTGGGACTCGAGGTTCGTGGCGGAGCTCGAGTGGTGAATGGCCGGGGTCCACGGAGGGAGGTCGGGGTCACTCTTTCCTTCCTTGTAGAGGGCCAGCAGAGACACGTTCGCCGCCTCGACGACCTTCCGCTCAACCCTAGTGACAGCCCTCGTAACAACCACTGTTACCACCCCTTCGTAACAGCCTTCATAACAGCAAAAACTCCTTTCGTGACAGCAAAAACCCACCAAAACTCTGCTCTCAGAGAGTGCTCGGGGATTTTCGACCTCCCTCAACGGGGGAGGGGGGGGCTTGGTCAAACACACCTCGCTGTCCACCTTTGATTGGACAGGGTCCTATGGCCCACCCTTCCAGGGAGGGTCCTCAGCCCCTGCCGGGAAACCCCAGCCACTCTTCCATGCGGGGTTCATACTTGACGAGTAACAGTATCAACGTTGCAAAAGGATCGTCGTGAAAGCGTTACAACGTTTGTGGGAGCAGAAAAACCGGAACCACGAGATCTTGCCTTGGCACGTCAGGGTGCGAGAAGGCAGCTGGTTGGTGGTCAATCATGATGGGCCGAGGGGTCATGCAGTTGGGATGGTTGTTAGATGTAACAACCTAACTAAAAGAAATCGCAACGCACGCCTTTGATTCTCCCACTAGACAAAAGGAAGGGGATCTGACTACACACATACTTAACGACAGAACTGACTTTTCGGACATCTGTATGTTGAATGCAAATGGTTTCCAGATGCATAACAATATGAACTAGAACTGCCACTTTATAACTGCTGGCAGTGATGACCGGGTACCCAGTCCGTCCGCCTTTGACACAACTGACACAACGTGAGACTTAAATCATAGTCGCAAAGTTTCGCATTTATCGGATAAGCGGTGCCAGAGAAAACATTAGTTAATGGTGATACAAACACAGGCCTGCTTCGAGACGGCGCGGAACAGACGAGTTACGAACCGGGCAGCACAAAGCGTTCAATTTCCTTATTACTGGCGACCAGATTCAAATAATTAAATAATTCTGGCTGCCAAACCACACGGCCGATCAGGTTGAAATTTTAAACTTTTGTTTCCCATGTAGCCTAAATTATAAATATGAAGTTTCGCATATATAGAAGTAGAGGTTCCAGAGTAAACATAAATTAATATTTATCCTTCAATCTAAGATGGCGGCCAAACCATGTGACTTGTGACCTCATAATTTTTACCATGTATGCAGATATCATGGAGGATGACAGACGCAAATTTTCGCTTCGATAGGTTAAGCAGTTCCAGAGAAAACATTATTTAATATTTTTCTTAAATTCAACATGGCTGCCAAACCATGTGACCTATCAATTAGAAATTAACAAACTTGTATTCCCTACTCATGCGCAATAGGGGTGTGAAGTTTCCCCTTGATCAGATCAGGTGTTCTGGAGAAGAAGATGTTTGAAGGTTTTAAGGTAAATTCAAGATGGCTGCCAAACCATGTGACCAATCAAGAACAAATTAACAAACTTGAGAAAGGACCTCATGGGGAATATATGTGTGAAGTTTCGGCTTAATCTGTCTTGCCTTTCTGGAGAAGAAGATTTTTAAAATTTATTCATTTTCAATCCAAGATGGCTGACGAACCATGTGACCTATGACATCAGAAATTTATATTCTGCTTCCAACTGGGTATTGGAACACGTTTGTAAAGTTTCGTGTTAATCGGTAAAGGTGCGTTTTTCTATCCAAGATGGCCGCCAAACCATGTGACGTGTGATGTCATAATTTTTACCATGCGTGCATACACGATGGTAGATGATAATTCGAAATTTTCGATTCGTTTGGTTCAGCGGTTCCAGAGAAAACATTATTTAATATTTTTCTTTAATCCAAGATGGCGGCCAAACCGTCTAACGTATCAATTCGAAATTAACAAACTTATATCGCCTACGTGTCCCGAATATAGTTCTGAAATCTCCCCTTCATCCGACCAGCGCTTCTGGAGAAGAAGATGTTTGAAGGTTTTAGGGTTTTTTCAAGATGGCCGCCGAACCATGTGACCGATCAAGAACAAATTAACAAACTTGAGAAAGGACCTCATGGGGAATATATGTGTGAAGTTTCGTCTTCATCTGTCTTGCCCTTCTGGAGAAGAAGATTTTTAAAATTTATTCATTTTCAATCCAAGATGGCTGCCGAACCTTGTGACCTATGATATCATAAATTTAAATTCTGCTTTCCATCGTCGACCCGAACAAGTGTGTGAAGTTTCGTGTAAATCGGATAAAGTCGATTTTTCTATCCAAGATGGCCGCCAAACCATGTGACTTCTGAGGTAAAAATTTTTTACCATGTATGCAGACTTGAGGGAGGAAGGCACTTGCAAATTTTCGCTTTGATGGCTTATGAAATACCAGAGAAAACATTATTTAATATTTTTCTTAAATCCAACATGGCGGCCAAACCATGTGACCTATCACTTTGAAATTAACAAACTTGCATCGCATACATGTCACGAATATAGTTCTGAAATCTCACCTTCATTGGACCAGCGCTTCTGGAGAAGAAGATGTTTGAAGGTTTTAGGGTTTTTTCAAGATGGCCGCCAAACCATGTGACGTATCAACAACAAATTAACAAACTTGAAAGAGGACCTCAGGGGGAATGTGCCTGTAAAGTTTCGCCTCAATCTGCACAGCCGTTCTGGAGAAGAAGATTTTTTTTAAAAAAACACAAAAAAACAAGATGGCGGCCGAATTACGTCACCGATGACGTCAAAATATTTTTTTTCTACGATGAATTTTTGTGTAGATGATGCTCAAGAAATTTCAAATTTTTGCCATGTGGCGTTCTACTTGACGAATTTTTACTGGGATACCTCTTCACTGATGACGTCACGAAAAATCACACGTATTCCCGAGAGGGAGCTTGTTCAAATGTATCAAGCGAAATTTTTTTACACTCGAAGGTTTCCGAGATACAGAGGTCCAAAGTTGATCTGTTTTTTCAAGATGGCGCCCGTATCACGTGACCTATGACGTCATAATTATCAATTATGTATGCTATCAAAAAAGATACATATCTGGTGAAAATTTTGTGTCGATTGGTCTTACCATTTCTGAGAAAATGGCATTTAAAGCGAAAAAAACTGGAAATTTTGCAAATTTACGGCGGAAGAAAAATAATAATAATAATAATAATAACTAGAACTGCCACTTTATAACTGCTGGCAGTGATGACCGGGTACCCAGAAGTGTCCGCCTTTGACACAACTGATACAACATGAGACTTAAATCATAGTCGCAAAGTTTCGCATTTATCGGATAAGCGGTGCCAGAGAAAACATTATTTAATGGTGATACAAACACAGGCCTGCTTCGAAACGGCGCGGAACAGACGAGTTACGAACCGGGCAGCACAAAACGTTCAATTTCGTTATTACTGGCGACCAGATTCAAATAATTAAATAATTCTGGCTCCCAAACCGCGTGACCGATCAGGTTGAAATTTTAAACTTTTGTTTCGCATGTCACCTGAATTATAAATTTGAAGTTTCTCATATGTAGAGGCAGCCGTTCCAGAGTAAACATTAATTAATATTTATCCTTCAATCCAAGATGGCGGCCAAACCATGTGACTTCTGATGTCATAATTTTCACCACATGTGCAAACACAATTGTAGACGATAAGTGCAAATTTTCGCTTCGCTAGGTTAAGCAGTTCCAGAGAAAACATTATTTAATATTTTTCTTAAAACCAACATGGCTGCCAAACCCTGCGCCCGATCCCGTTGAAATTTCAAACCCTCATTCCGCATGACTGTTGCACCATAACGGTGATGTTTCACATTTATTGATGCAGTAGTTCCAGAGTAAACATTAATTAATATTTTTCCTTCAATCCAATATGGCTGCCAAACGTTGCGTCGTACCTCAAAAGGGGTTGAGAACTTTTATTCGTCATGGAGAGGCGGTCATAGTGGTGGAGTTTCGCCTGGATCTGTTCAGCCGTTTCAGAGAAAAAGACGTTTGAAGATATTGTTTTTCAATCCAAGATGGCTGACGAACCATGTGACCTATGACATCAGAAATTTATATTCTGCTTCCAACTGGGTATTGGAACACGGTTGTGAAGTTTCGTGTTAATCGGTTAAGGTGCGTTTTTCTATCCAAGATGGCCGCCAAACCATGTGACGTGTGACGTCATAATTTTTACCATGCGTGCTTACACAATGGTAGATGATAATTACAAATTTTCGATTCGTTTGGTTAAGCGGTTCCAGAGAAAACATTATTTAATATTTTTCTTAAATCCAAGATGGCGGCCAAACCATGTGACTTATCAATTCGAAATTAACAAACTTATATCGCCTTCCTCTCCCGAATATAGTTCTGAAATCTCCCCTTCAGTGGACCAGCGCTTCTGGAGAAGAAGATGTTTGAAGGTTTTCGGGTTTTTTCAAGATGGCCGCCAAACCATGTGACCGATCAAGAAGAAATTAACAAACTTGAGAAAGGATCTCATGGGGAATATATCTGTGAAGTTTCGTCTTAATCTGTCTTGCCCTTCTGGAGAAGAAGATTTTTAAAATTTATTCATTTTCAATCCAAGATGGCTGCCGAACCTTGTGATCTATGATATCATAAATTTAAATTCTGCTTTCCATCGTCGACCCGAACAAGTGTGTGAAGTTTCGTGAAAATCGGATAAGGTCTATTTTTCTATCCAAGATGGCCGCCAAACCATGTGACTTCTGAGGTAAAATTTTTTTACCATGTATGCAGACTTGAGGGAGGAAGGCACTTGCAAATTTTCGCTTTGATGGCTTATGAAATACCAGAGAAAACATTATTTAATATTTTTCTTAAATCCAACATGGCGGCCAAACCATGTGACCTATCACTTTGAAATTAACAAACTTGCATCGCATACATGTCACGAATATAGTTCTGAAATCTCGCCTTCATTGGACCAGCGCTTCTGGAGAAGAAGATGTTTGAAGGTTTTAGGGTTTTTTCAAGATGGCCACCAAACCATGTGACGTATCAACAACAAATTAACAAACTTGAAAGAGGACCTCAGGGGGAATGTGCGTGTAAAGTTTCGCCTCAATCTGCATAGCCGTTCTGGAGAAGAAGATTTTTTTAAAAAAACACTAAAAAACAAGATGGCGGCCGAATTACGTCATCGATGACGTCAAGAAAAACATTTTCGTCAGTGATTTTTGGCGTAGATGATGCTCAGAATTTTTCAGATTTTTCCCATATGGCGTTCTACTTGACGAATTTTCACCGGTATATCGCTTCACCTATGACGTCACGAAAAATCACACGTGTTCCCCATAGGGAGCTTAGTAAAATGTATCAAACGAAAATTTTTTCCATTGCACGGTTTCCGAGATACAGATGTCCAAAGTTTATCGCTTTTTTCAAGATGGCGACCGTACCACGTGACCAATGACGTCATAATTATAACGTGATTGTGCTATCAAAAAAGATACATACTATGGTGAAAATTTCCTGTCGATCGGACTTAGTGTTCCAGAGAAAATGATTTTTAAAGCGAAAAAGGGTGCAAAATGCCGGCGGAAGAATAATAATAATAATGCGTAATAATAAACAGAAGAAAAACAATAGGGTACCCTGTACTCACAGGGTACCCTAACTAGAACTGCCACTTTATAACTGCTGGCAGTGATGACCGGGTACCCAGTCCGTCGGCCTTTGATACAACATGGGACTTTCTGCAGATGACAGTCGCAAAGTTTGGCATTGAAAGGATAAGCGGTGCCAGAGAAAACATTATTTAATAGTGATACAAACACAGGCCTGCTTCGAGACGGCACGGAACAGATGAGTTACGAACCGGGCAGCACAAAGCATTCAATTTCGTTATTACTGGCTTCCAGATTCAAATAATTAAATAATTCTGGCTCCCAAACCGCGTGACCGATCAGGTTGAAATTTTAAACTTTTATTTCGCATGTCACCTGAATTATAAATCTGAAGTTTCGCATATATAGAGGCAGCGGTTCCAGAGTAAACATTAATTAATATTTATCCTTCAATCCAAGATGGCGGCCAAACCATGTGACTTGTGATGTCATAATTTGCACCACGTGTGCAAACACGATGGTGGATGATAACTGCAAATTTTCGCTTCTCCAGGTTAAGCAGTTCCAGAGAAAACATTATTTAATATTTTTCTTAAAACCAACATGGCTGCCAAACCCTGGGCCCGATCGCGTTGAAATTTCAAACCCTCATTCCGCATGAGCGTTCCACCATAAACTTGATGTTTCACATTTATTGATGCAGTAGTTCCAGAGTAAACATTAATTAATATTTTTCCTTCAATCCAATATGGCTGCCAAACGTTGCATCGTACCTCAAAAGGGGGTGGGAACTTTTTATTCGTCATGGAGAGGCGGTCATAGTGGTGGAGTTTCGCCTGGATCTGTTCAGCCGTTTCAGAGAAAAAGACGTTTGAAGATATTGTTTTTCAATCCAAGATGGCTGACGAACCATGTGACCTATGACATCAGAAATGTATATTCTGCTTCCAACTGGGTATTGGAACACGTACGTGAAGTTTCGTGTTAATCGGTAAAGGTGCGTTTTTCAATCCAAGATGGCCGCCAAACCATGTGACGTGTGACATCATAATTTTTACCAAGCGTGCATACTGCCTGCTAGATGATAATTACAAATTTTCGATTCGTTTGGTTAAGCGGTTCCAGAGAAAACATTATTTAATATTTTTCTGAAATCCAAGATGGCGGCCAAACCATGTGACTTATCAATTCGAAATTAACAAACTTATATCGCCTTCCTGTCCCGAATATAGTTCTGAAATCTCCCCTTCATTGGGCCAACGCTTCTGGAGAAGAAGATGTTTGAAGGTTTTCGGGTTTTTTCAAGATGGCCGCCAAACCATGTGACCGATCAAAAACAAATTAACAAACTTGAGAAAGGACCTCATGGGGAATATATCTGTGAAGTTTCGTCTTCATCTGTCTTGCCCTTCTGGAGAAGAAGATTTTTAAAATTTATTCATTTTCAATCCAAGATGGCTGCCGAACCTTGTGACCGAGGATATCATGAATTTAAATTCTGCTTTCCATCGTCGACCCGAACAAGTGTGTGAAGTTTTGTGTAAATCGGATAAAGTCTATTTTTCTATCCAAGATGGCCGCCAAACCATGTGACTTCTGAGGTAAAAATTTTTACCATGTATGCAGACTTGAGCGAGGAAGGCACTTGCAAATTTTCGCTTCGATGGCTTATGAAATACCAGAGAAAACTTTATTTAATATTTTTCTTAAATCCAACATGGCGGCCAAACCATGTGACCTATCACTTTGAAATTAACAAACTTGCATCGCATACATGTCACGAATATAGTTCTGAAATCTCGCCTTCATTGGACCAGCGCTTCTGGAGAAGAAGATGTTTGAAGGTTTTAGGGTTTTTTCAAGATGGCCGCCAAACCATGTGACGTATCAACAACAAATTAACAAACTTGAAAGAGGACCTCAGGGGGAATGTGCGTGTAAAGTTTCGCCTTAATCTGCATAGCCGTTCTGGAGAAGAAGATTAAAAAAAAAAAACACTAAAAAACAAGATGGCGGCCGAATTACGTCATCGATGACGTCAAAAAAAACATTTTCGTCAGTGATTTTTGGCGTAGATGATGCTCAGAATTTTTCAGATTTTTCCCATATGGCGTTCTACTTGACGAATTTTCACCGGTATATCGCTTCACCTATGACGTCACGAAAAATCACACGTGTTCCCCATAGGGAGCTTAGTAAAATGTATCAAACGAAAATTTTTTCCATTGCACGGTTTCCGAGATACAGATGTCCAAAGTTTATCGCTTTTTCAAGATGGCGACCGTACCACGTGACCAATGACGTCATAATTATAACGTGATTGTGCTATCAAAAAAGATACATACTATGGTGAAAATTTCCTGTCGATCGGACTTAGTGTTCCAGAGAAAATGATTTTTAAAGCGAAAAAGGGTGCAAAATGCCGGCGGAAGAATAATAATAATAATGCGTAATAATAAACAGAAGAAAAACAATAGGGTACCCTGTACTCACAGGGTACCCTAACTAGAACTGCCACTTTATAACTGCTGGCAGTGATGACCGGGTACCCAGAAGTGTCCGCCTTTGACACAACTGATACAACATGAGACTTAAATGACAGTCGCAAAGTTTCGCATTTATCGGATAAGCGGTGCCAGAGAAAACATTATTTAATGGTGATACAAACACAGGCCTGCTTCGAAACGGCACGGAACAGACGAGTTACGAACCGGGCAGCACAAAGCGTTCAATTTCCTTATTACTGGCGAACAGATTCAAATAATTAAATAATTCTGGCTGCCAAACCGCGTGACCGATCAGGTTGAAATTTTAAACCTTTGTTTCGCATGTCGGCTAAATTACAAATGTGAAGTTTCGTATATATAGAAGCAGCGCTTCCAGAGTAAACATTAATTAATATTTATCCTTCAATCCAAGATGGCGGCCAAACCATGTGACTTGTCATGTCATAATTTTCACAACATGTGCACACACGATCGCAGACGATAAGTGCAAATTTTCGCTTCGCAAGGTTAAGCAGTTCCAGAGAAAACATTATTTAATATTTTTCTTAAAACCAACATGGCTGCCAAACCCTGGGCCCGATCCCGTTGAAATTTCAAACCCTCATTCCGCATGATTGTTCCGCCATAACGGTCATGTTTCACATTTATTGATGTAGTAGTTCCAGAGTAAACATTAATTAATATTTTTCCTTCAATCCACTATGGCTGCCAAACCTTGCGTCGTACCTCAAAAGGGGGTGAGAACTTTTTATTCGTCATGGAGAGGCGGTTATAGTAGTGGAGTTTCGCCTGGATCTGTTCAGTCGTTTCAGAGAAAAAGACGTTTTAAGATATTATTTTTCAATCCAAGATGGCTGACGAACCATGTGACCTATGACATCACAAATTTACATTCTGCTTCCAACTGGGCATTGGAACACGCCTGTGAAGTTTCGTGTTAATCGTTAAAGGTGCGTTTTTCTATCCAAGATGGCCGCCAAACCATGTGACCTGTGACGTCATAATTTTTACCATGCGTGCTTACACAATGGTAGATGATAATTGCAAATTTTTCATTCGTTAGGTTAAGCGGTTCCAGAGAAAACATTATTTAATATTTTTCTTAAATTCAAGATGGCGGCCAAACCATGTGACTTATCAATTCGAAATTAACAAACTTATATCGCCTTCCTCTCCCGAATATAATTCTGAAATCTCCCCTTCAGTGGACCAGCGCTTCTGGAGAAGAAGATGTTTGAAGGTTTTCGGGTTTTTTCAAGATGGCCGCCAAACCATGTGACCGATCAAGAAGAAATTAACAAACTTGAGAAAGGATCTCATGGGGAATATATCTGTGAAGTTTCGTCTTAATCTGTCTTGCCCTTCTGGAGAAGAAGATTTTTAAAATTTATTCATTTTCAATCCAAGATGGCTGCCGAACCTTGTGATCTATGATATCATAAATTTAAATTCTGCTTTCCATCGACGACCCGAACAAGTGTGTGAAGTTTCGTGAAAATCGGATAAGGTCTATTTTTCTATCCAAGATGGCCGCCAAACCATGTGACTTCTGAGGTAAAAAATTTTTACCATGTATGCACACTTGAGGGAGGAAGGCACTTGCAAATTTTCGCTTAAATGGCTTATGAAATTCCAGAGAAAACATTATTTAATATTTTTCTTAAATCCAACATGGCGGCCAAACCATGTGACCTATCACTTCGAAATTAACAAACTTGCATCGCATACATGTCACGAATATAGTTCTGAAATCTCGCCTTCATTGGACCAGCGCTTCTGGAGAAGAAGATGTTTGAAGGTTTTAGGGTTTTTTCAAGATGGCCGCCAAACCATGTGACGTATCAACAACAAATTAACAAACTTGAAAGAGGACCTCAGGGGGAATGTGCGTGTAAAGTTTCGCCTCAATCTGCATAGCCGTTCTGGAGAAGAAGATTTTTAAAAAAAAACACTAAAAAACAAGATGGCGGCCGAATTACGTCATCGATGACGTCAAGAAAAACATTTTCGTCAGTGATTTTTGGCGTAGATGATGCTCAGAATTTTTCAGATTTTTCCCATATGGCGTTCTACTTGACGAATTTTCACCGGTATATCGCTTCACCTATGACGTCACGAAAAATCACACGTGTTCCCCATAGGGAGCTTAGTAAAATGTATCAAACGAAAATTTTTTCCATTGCACGGTTTCCGAGATACAGATGTCCAAAGTTTATCGCTTTTTCGAAGATGGGGAACGTACCACGTGACCAATGACGTCATAATTATAACGTGATTGTGCTATCAAAAAGATACATACTATGGTGAAAATTTCCTGTCGATCGGACTTAGTGTTCCAGAGAAAATGATTTTTAAAGCGAAAAAGGGTGCAAAATGCCGGCGGAAGAATAATAATAATAATGCGTAATAATAAACAGAAGAAAAACAATAGGGTACCCTGTACTCACAGGGTACCCTAATAACTAGAACTGCCACTTTATAACTGCTGGCAGTGATGACCGGGTACCCAGTCCGTCCGCCTTTGATACAACATGGGACTTTCTGCAGATGACAGTCGCAAAGTTTGGCATTGAAAGGATAAGCGGTGCCAGAGAAAACATTATTTAATAGTGATACAAACACAGGCCTGCTTCGAGACGGCACGGAACAGATGAGTTACGAACCGGGCAGCACAAAGCATTCAATTTCGTTATTACTGGCTTCCAGATTCAAATAATTAAATAATTCTGGCTCCCAAACCGCGTGACCGATCAGGTTGAAATTTTAAACTTTTATTTCGCATGTCACCTGAATTATAAATCTGAAGTTTCGCATATATAGAGGCAGCGGTTCCAGAGTAAACATTAATTAATATTTATCCTTCAATCCAAGATGGCGGCCAAACCATGTGACTTGTGATGTCATAATTTGCACCACGTGTGCAAACACGATGGTGGATGATAACTGCAAATTTTCGCTTCTCCAGGTTAAGCAGTTCCAGAGAAAACATTATTTAATATTTTTCTTAAAACCAACATGGCTGCCAAACCCTGGGCCCGATCGCGTTGAAATTTCAAACCCTCATTCCGCATGAGCGTTCCACCATAAACTTGATGTTTCACATTTATTGATGCAGTAGTTCCAGAGTAAACATTAATTAATATTTTTCCTTCAATCCAATATGGCTGCCAAACGTTGCATCGTACCTCAAAAGGGGGTGGGAACTTTTTATTCGTCATGGAGAGGCGGTCATAGTGGTGGAGTTTCGCCTGGATCTGTTCAGCCGTTTCAGAGAAAAAGACGTTTGAAGATATTGTTTTTCAATCCAAGATGGCTGACGAACCATGTGACCTATGACATCAGAAATGTATATTCTGCTTCCAACTGGGTATTGGAACACGTACGTGAAGTTTCGTGTTAATCGGTAAAGGTGCGTTTTTCAATCCAAGATGGCCGCCAAACCATGTGACGTGTGACATCATAATTTTTACCAAGCGTGCATACTGCCTGCTAGATGATAATTACAAATTTTCGATTCGTTTGGTTAAGCGGTTCCAGAGAAAACATTATTTAATATTTTTCTGAAATCCAAGATGGCGGCCAAACCATGTGACTTATCAATTCGAAATTAACAAACTTATATCGCCTTCCTGTCCCGAATATAGTTCTGAAATCTCCCCTTCATTGGGCCAACGCTTCTGGAGAAGAAGATGTTTGAAGGTTTTCGGGTTTTTCAAGATGGCCGCCAAACCATGTGACCGATCAAAAACAAATTAACAAACTTGAGAAAGGACCTCATGGGGAATATATCTGTGAAGTTTCGTCTTCATCTGTCTTGCCCTTCTGGAGAAGAAGATTTTTAAAATTTATTCATTTTCAATCCAAGATGGCTGCCGAACCTTGTGACCGAGGATATCATGAATTTAAATTCTGCTTTCCATCGTCGACCCGAACAAGTGTGTGAAGTTTTGTGTAAATCGGATAAAGTCTATTTTTCTATCCAAGATGGCCGCCAAACCATGTGACTTCTGAGGTAAAATTTTTTACCATGTATGCAGACTTGAGCGAGGAAGGCACTTGCAAATTTTCGCTTCGATGGCTTATGAAATACCAGAGAAAACTTTATTTAATATTTTTCTTAAATCCAACATGGCGGCCAAACCATGTGACCTATCACTTTGAAATTAACAAACTTGCATCGCATACATGTCACGAATATAGTTCTGAAATCTCGCCTTCATTGGACCAGCGCTTCTGGAGAAGAAGATGTTTGAAGGTTTTAGGGTTTTTTCAAGATGGCCGCCAAACCATGTGACGTATCAACAACAAATTAACAAACTTGAAAGAGGACCTCAGGGGGAATGTGCGTGTAAAGTTTCGCCTTAATCTGCATAGCCGTTCTGGAGAAGAAGATTTTAAAAAAAAACACTAAAAAACAAGATGGCGGCCGAATTACGTCATCGATGACGTCAAAAAAACATTTTCGTCAGTGATTTTTGGCGTAGATGATGCTCAGAATTTTTCAGATTTTTCCCATATGGCGTTCTACTTGACGAATTTTCACCGGTATATCGCTTCACCTATGACGTCACGAAAAATCACACGTGTTCCCCATAGGGAGCTTAGTAAAATGTATCAAACGAAAATTTTTTCCATTGCACGGTTTCCGAGATACAGATGTCCAAAGTTTATCGCTTTTTTCAAGATGGCGACCATACCACGTGACCAATGACGTCATAATTATAACGTGATTGTGCTATCAAAAAAGATACATACTATGGTGAAAATTTCCTGTCGATCGGACTTAGTGTTCCAGAGAAAATGATTTTTAAAGCGAAAAAGGGTGCAAAATGCCGGCGGAAGAATAATAATAATAATGCGTAATAATAAACAGAAGAAAAACAATAGGGTACCCTGTACTCACAGGGTACCCTAATAATGCGTAATAATAAACAGAAGAAAAACAATAGGGTACCCTGTACTCACAGGGTACCCTAATAAACAGAAGAAAAACAATAGGTTATCCAGTCCATTTGACTGGATACCCTAATAATGAAAATGTTTTTGTCCAAATCAAATTTTTATTCACCCTGCACTGCATGGGCACTTGGCAATTAACATTGTTGTGGAAATGATTCCTAGTGGGTTAAAAATGCTGAATATAGCATTGGTATTTCCTTAAAGTGAATGTCTAGCATAAGCGTAAAATAATTAATTATGGTGTTAGATATGTGTTCATTATGTAATAGTTAGATGACGTATACCCATCCCTATGTCTGTTTTTAAAATCATCAACCCTTTTTGACCCCATTTTTACCGTTTTCCTCTCTCCAATCTGTCATTTTCGCATTCGCTAGTCCACCAGGCGCAAGTCCAGGAGGCAAAGTAAACGAGCGTCATGATCACCACAATTTGCCTCCGAGAAAGGGAGGGTTGCTGCGCCCACCGAGGTCAAGGCAGAGTCGCTCTGCCCAACAGGACAATCGGCGCCAAATTGTGAGTGAGTGGGGAGGAGTGCCTGACATCAAGGCGTGAGGTGGGGGCCAAAGACGATAAAGGTGCACAAAATGGGGACGGAGGTGGGGGTGTTGAGGAGATGCTCGGGATGACTAATGAGGAAGGCTACTTGTAAACTGCTCGTACTGTGAAAGTCACGCTCCTCCAGGGCATCACAGCACGTTTATCAGAGGGCCCTTCCACAGCCACGGATGGGTCCGGTTCCCAGATGCCGTTCGCCTCCTCTCCACCAGCTCTGCCTGGTTTCGCATCGAGGCATCGACTCTCATCTGTCTTGTCCACCTCTATCTGTTGTTGATCTCACATGAAATAACTGAGACCTTAAGATACACTATTTAGGAATCTCGGTCATTCATTGGTACCATGGGTGTGTATTCGATAATGGGTTAAGGGGTTTTTCTTAATTTCTTTTTGTATTTTTCCCCGTGACCATGATCATTTCCTCATTAAATATCTCAAAATGATCATGATCTCAAAATACCTGGTTTCGTGGGTGAATTGTGGATGTGGTGGCTGCTTCATTTGGTGGTTTTTGGAGGACTTGTTATGGGAATAATTCGTTGTGGTCTCCACACAGTGAAGACAGAGTCGCGTGACTTCGGTTGCTCGGCATAATTCGATCGAGTCACATGACGCCTATCTGCATGACTGGACTGCTTTTGGGCTCCCAATCTGTACGGTGACGCGGCATTCAGATGCAGATCCGACGGGTTGAGGGGAGAGGGCGTCTTTCTTTAAACGGGCGACCATCGTGACACACCAGATTCAAACCAGGTAACTGCGACGAGTCTGATGGCTGCAACAATATAGTACCATTTTCAACTCTGTGCGGCCAATGGTTTGGGAGGAGATGCAAAGCTGATACATAAACATTGTATATTATTATATAAATAATATAATCATACAAAATGATTGAAAAATTCGTTTACTTTGGCAAAATGGATAACAATATTGTAATATATTACTTCATACAAAAAGTGATGGACGTGTTTTTTCACCTATGAACAACATTACCAGCATTTATCAGTTCAATCATATTGACAGCTGTTATGTAGAGTGCACCTGGTGATCGGAATAGAATCAAGAGATCTGGAGTACAGATGTGCAAGAGTTGACGACAGTCGCCAGTCGATGTTAACTGCACAAGTGTGTTGTTGAATGTGCAGCCTAATCCTATATTTGTTCCGTTTGTTGTGTTTGCCGTGATTCAAAAAGGGATGGACCAAGTTGTGATATTAGGCCACTACCCAAGCATTCTTCTCCTTTGTAAAAAACAGCGAACTGTAAAGAAGAAAAGGAAAAAGAAAGAGAGTAAACATGGTTCAGGTTAGTTGTTTCCATTGCAGGCCTTCCAATCCATTCACTCAGTCATATTAAGCCATGTGATATTATGTGATAAGAATTTATCTAAGATTAAGTAAATAAAGTTTTATATATATAAATGTCTGTGATTATGTAAATATATACTGATGTAAATAAAGTTCCATATTCAAATTTCTTGTGTTTTTTTTGTTTTGTTTTGTGGGAGGAAATAAATGTGTGCTAATTGCAATGGTAATTGACAATTGATAATTGTAATTGAAATTTTTTGCGAGCATAACTGTATTTAATTGTAATTGAAAATTTATAATTGTAATGTAATTGTAATTGAAAATTTTGTACTGGGGCGTAATTGTAATTTAATTGTAATTGATACCTCGTAATTGAAAATTGTAATTGACCCCAACCCTGCACAATGTACTATCCACAAAATGTTTGACAAAAAAGGAAATTTAGAAAAAAAACACTTTTTTTCCTGAAGTACTAAAAAAAGTAAGACAATAATCATGTGACCATCAATTTCATGTCTCACCTGTCCAGGTGTTATTGCACGAGCTGGTTTTGTGGCCCTCACCCAAACTGCATCATCAGCCAACAGTTTGAGGGTACAGGGAGCTATACGCATTGTTGAAGAAGGGACAAAAGGGAAGGAGTAAAAAGGGTCATGATGAGGGTCATTGTGAGGATGACAAAGTACTGTGTAACAAGTAATATATCCTCAACACCCATTCATAACAATTATGTGTACAATCATAGAGAAGTACAGGAAAGGTGACATATCTGTATATGGATGATTTAAAGCTCTTCCCACCAAACGACAAATTAATGGCAGAACAAGGAAACACATGTAAATATTGACCGAAGAACAATGATACAGGAGCTAGAAAACAAAGCATCACACAAATACCTTGGGGTAGAAGAGGGCCACCAAATATGCCACAAAGAAATGTGCAAAACAATTACCAAGGAACATACCTCTCCCCAAGAAACAAAATCAAAGACACAAACCAACTCGCAGTACCAGAGTTCTAACACAACTGCGGAATAGTAAACTGCCAACAATCGGAAATCAACAAGCTCGATACCAAAACAAGGAAACTCCTCAATATACACCAGTGTTTCACAAAAACCAATGCATCCCGAGCATGTACATGTCGAGATGAGAAGGAAAGAGGTAGTAGCATGGTGTTGCTCAACCAACCGCACAGAACGTCAACTGTAGGATGGGCCGAGTACGTAGAAAGCTCAACAGATTACAGAATCCAATTTGTACAAAAATACAAGGAAAACAAGCCAGAAAAGGTATTTGTAACGCATCATGCAAAAAAACTTACCAAAGAACAGGTTTGAATAGAACATGCTGCTCATAAACCAAAACAGCCACAAGATAACACCAACAAGAAGGATCGATCAGAGATTGTACACCCTCGACCAAACTTGTTTTCTGTAATTTTATACTACCTATTTTATAGATATACTCACATTCTAATCGTACATACTGTTACGGCTGTGGAAATTCGCAATACACCATAAAGGGTCCTTAGATCAGTGATGACGATAAGTATGTGTGTAGTTAGATTTCCCCACCGTTGTTTAGAGGGAATTTCCGTGTTCACCGGGCTGCGATCCTTTGAGATAGCCGTTTTTCTTTTCTCTATCATTATTTTGGACCAATCATACCCCAACAACCAAATCGCCACCACCAACAACGCCCCCAAACAACTACACCGAAACACCACCACAACTCCACCCCGCAAACATCGTTTCACCGCCATTCTCAAACGACGCCCGCCAACAACCAAACCCCCACCACCTCCGCCTTTCTACCACACGCCGGGCCATGGGTTGTGAATGCGTTCCTTTCACCTCAAAAATCGGATCAGGAATGCTTCACGCCCCCTTTTCATCCATCCAATGACTGAGCATCGGGTAGTATAGCCCCGCCTCCGAACCCGCTGTGATCCAGAAATTTACATATACGCCCCTCCCCCGGGCTATATAAGCGTGAGCTCGCGGAAGAAGAAAGGTGCGCAGTACATCGGCAGAGAACCAAGTGGGAGCAGTGGAGTGGCAGCGGTGGAGTGTCGGCGGAAGAAGTCACGTCTGCAGTGTCGGCAGGGCAGTCAAGTCGGGAGACGGAGCTCGAAGCCGACGGGAAAGGCAGACGGGGAGCACCAGAGAGAGCTTGCCGACCACGCCAGGGGCACGAAGCCAGGCGCAGCTACGCTGACATTGCGGCTTGCCCGCCATCGCGCCACGAGGGTGCGGGTAGGATCCTTCGGTCTCGTGGACCTGGCCGCTCATCCAGGTTCCACGCGCATTAGACCCACGGGCCCAGTCTGACTCCCTTGTCTATGAGGGGGTCTTTCCTTTGCTTTTGTGTGAATGCGTGTTGTGGCGCCATGTCTTGTGAAGTAGAAACTGTTTAAGTGCATGTAAATAAACCTTGCTTTATTCGGTTGTAACTATTGCTTTTAAATTGCATTCTTACTGCATGGCTGTGAATACGTGCTTGCCTTGTCTGAGTGTGGAATAAATGTGCTTGTCGAACTGTTCCCCGTTTCGTTGCGTCCTTTCCTTTGTTTGAAAGTTCCATCTTGCATCACGGAAGGAATTGGTAGAAGGTGTGTAAGCACCCGGTAAATAATCACGTCCGTCGGGGCCGGCGATAACACCGCTCGGTTATCACTGAAGCACGGAACAGACCGCTTAAGCGGTTCGTGTCCTAGGCCGGCCAGCGGCGAGGTACGATCGCCGGGTTATCTACCCGCGCAGGTACTTAGGTAGGTCGAGTTTGGCGAACAACCCTATCCTGCGTGGGTGGCCGATTGGCATGATTGTGGTGGGGTCGAAAGACCCGCCCATGACTAGCTCCTGATAGTTCCAAGGAGGGTCACCACTGAATTGTCTGTTTCGGTGGGCGACGCGGTCGCGATTCGAGTTACGTGGCTGATCGTACGCCGGGCGGACCGAAATTCGTAACAATACTTGGTAGACGTATTCGCATTCTAATTGTACACAATTTGTGGACGTACTCACATTCTAATTGTACATACTTTATAGATATACTCACATTGTAATTGTACATACTTTATAGATATATTCACATTGTAATTGTACATACTTTATTGATATACTCACATTCTACTTGTACATACTTTATAGATATATTCACATTGTAATTGCACATACTTTATAGATATATTCACATTGTAATTGTACATACTTTATAGATATATTCACATTGTAATTGTACATACTTTATAGATATATTCACATTCTAATTGTACACACTTTATAGATATACTCACATTGTAATTGTACACACGTTATAGATATACTCACATTCTAATTGTACATACTTTATAGATATATTCACATTCTAATTGTACATACTTTATAGATATACTCACATTCTACTTGTACATACTTTATAGATATATTCACATTGTAATTGTACATACTTTATAGATATACTCACATTGTAATTGTACATACTTTATAGATATATTCACATTGTAATTGTACATACTTTATAGATATACTCACATTCTACTTGTACATACTTTATAGATATATTCACATTGTAATTGTACATACTTTATAGATATATTCACATTGTAATTGTACATACTTTATAGATATATTCACATTCTAATTGTACATACTTTATAGATATATTCACATTCTAATTGTACACACTTTATAGATATACTCACATTGTAATTGTACATACGTTATAGATATACTCACATTCTAATTGTACATACTTTATAGATATATTCACATTCTAATTGTACACACTTTTTAGACGTACTCACATTCTAATTGTACATACTTTATAGATATATTCACATTCTAATTGTACACACTTTTTAGACGTACTCACATTCTAATTGTACATACTTTATAGACGTACTCACATTCTAATTGTACATACTTTATAGACGTACTCACATTCTAATTGTACATACTTTATAGACGTACTCACATTCTAATTGTACATATTTTATTGAGGTACTCGGTTGAAAAAAAAGAGAATCTATACAACTGGCTACCACAAGGTGGTGTTTGTGGCCCATGTTAGCACATTATGTGCAGACAAACAAACAAACAAGACAAACAAACCCAACTGAAACACCCTCTCCTTTAGTGAGGGTAATGATGGCAAAGAAGACAAAGAAGAAGTCCAAAACCAAATATAATTTGTATCAACAAATATACACCAACAATTGGGAGACAACAAAAGAGCAGGCAGATTAAAAAAGAGCTGGACAGATTGGAGCGGCTAAGAAGAGGTTAGCTAATTGGGATGGAGAACAAGTCATTATAAATACCCAAGACCAAGTACCCTACACCAATGGCTTTAAAAATATGGCGGGACTGAGTCAATCAGACAAGTGTAGGTTCTGCAAGGTAGAAACAAGGCATGAGCCACCTCCTTTTGGGATATAAAAATCTCATGTCAGAACAGCTGCATACACAAGGGCACAACAATGTACATCACGTGATCCACCGGCACATTTTCAAAAACATTAATATTCCAGTTTCAGTAAAATAAGTGAAGCACAAACCAAGAGTGATCGTTGAAAACAAGGACACGGTGCTCACGTACAACCTGACCAATGTATAAAACAAAGCTTTGAGACCGGACATAGTACTCAGGTACAAAAAGGAAAGGATAACATTGCTAATCCAGGTGTCAGTACCCAGCGAATTTGGTCTAAATAACGTGGAAATTAGAAAAGTGACCGAGTACCAGGATCTGAAAAATGAAGTCATAGCGATTGGAAGCTTAAGAGCACCGCCATGATGCCAGAAATAGTTTGACCAATGGGAGTAATAGAGAAGAACCTCAATGGCATCTTAAAACTATAGCGGGGAAAATTACGACCAACAAACTACAATTGGAGACTGTCCGGAGTTCAGTGACGATCCTGAAAAGAACCCTCGGAACACAGCTATGAGAACAAGAAGACTTCACAACTTGGTCCATGAAGTGTGATCCTTTGCTGAAATGAAGGAAGGCCCCCCCCCTCCAAAAAAAACCATTGGGTTTCCAGTAACAATGAATTGGATAGTTAGATAGGGATTTTTTTTTTTGGACGCGTTTAAATGGAAGCAGTACAGTATTTCAGATTCTACAACTTTCCAACCACTATGTGTATGTTGAGAGTTGAAAAGATATAGAATCATGAATTTTAACATGTCCATCGTGAAATACCAAATTAGGGTAAAACGGTATTGTATACACAAGTCAGAGGATTAAATGACACCAATTTAGTATCTCTGTAAGGTTTCCTTTAAACTGGTCTCAGTTTAAAGGAAAGTTTCCTTTAAACTGGTCTCAGTGAAGCTGGTCTCAGCAGTGATAAAGACAGCATATCATGAACATGGCTCAACAGGACATATGAAGGAATTGAAGAATACCAATCTCTCATTCATCATCCCTGAAAATATTGTACATTCAGATATTGGACCCTTTCCAGTTGACAAAAATGCTTTGGGGGCATCCATGAAGAATATACCCTTCAAAATAAGAAACGATAACCTGTTGTGGGGGCGGGTGTCGGCGGCGAGCGCGACCGCTAGGTGGAGCAGTAGAGTCGGCTCCACCGAACACCCGGAATTTAGATTGTGCTCCTCGGAGAACTCCGAAAGGCACGGGTCCCTTACAGGACCGTGAATCGCCAATAATTCGGCCGTGTGGAATAGGGTTAAATTGCCAACTTCAATATACCAAAGTGTCCACACGGCAAAGCTACCGGGGAATTCACACCCTCGGCAGGTCTCGAGCGGAACGAGCCGTTGTCATGCTCGAACCATGCGTAACCCGAGCGGATGGTTACCAAGACCCGTCGGTCCAAATGCACAATTTACCGTTTCCCAATTTCCCAACACGCACCATGCTAAGCCAATGAAAGAAACACAGAAACGAGCTGGAACAATTAACAGGGGATTTATTTATAATGGGGGGAAGGGAACACACAAAGAGCAGAGTTATCACGACTAAGCAAGGCAAATAATGTACAACAAAAAGCACTTAACAATTCTACTTAGGCAAGACAGGCCGGCACACAGACACACACACCCAAAAGAAATGGACCTCAATGGTCTTTATTCGGCCCTTCAGCTCGAGATGGAAGGAGAGCTGAGGGTCAAGGTCTGGTTGGTACCTCTCTGCCTCGTGCGGTCTTCACCGACCCGCGCTTGTGGAGTTCGGATTCCGTGGAAGGAAACGGGATTCTCAGCTTGCTCGCTCCCACACAACCCGCCTCGGTGGGACTCGAACCCACGCCTCCAGAATCCAAGGAGCGACTTGGCCAGCCGTGAACGCCGATCGGCAACCCGAGCACCATGAACACGAACACCAACCAGGACGAACGCCAACTCCGACCGGCACGATCATCGACCAGGAGCCAGGAACTCAACCAGCAGGAACCAACCAACTTCTCTCTCTGGCGAGCAGCTCGCGACCTTTCTTATCCCTCCTCCTCGTGGGGGTGGAGAGTCTGTTCTGAGGGGTAACTCGCCTCCTGATTGGACGGTTGCATCGCGCGATTCGCTGGCCGTCCCTCATCGGACAGGCCCATGGTAGGTGGGGCAACTCCCACCCTTCTGGGCAGAGTCCCGATCAGAGGCGTTCGTGGCTTCCCCTACCTCCTCACCTCCGGCCACGTGCGTAATGGCGATGGTGTTGAGTCGGAAACAGGGCGGGTGAGACGCCCACTCCTTGCCGATTGGCCAAAGAGGGACGCCATGCCAATCTTAGACTCCGCCCACGCGCACGCTTGTGAAGAATGCCATGAGCAGTGTTGTTGTGTGAAAGTGAAGATGTAAAAATTCTATCTATAAAATAACCCACAGCACACGTACACTTAATTCCCATTAGACACAGGGGATGGATTCTAACTAGAAACACATACTTACAGATATAACTGATCTATGGGGACTCTGGCTGTTGTGTGCAGTGAGCTTCCAGATTCACAACAAACACACCCCCACCCTCACTAATGCACTTTTAATAGGGGTTCCATAGCTAGACTGTGGTAAGTGTAATATGGTTCGTGTGTTTCGAGTAAGTTACAATGCCATGTAAAAGGGGCCTGTCAGAGTAGGTTGTTTTGTTACACATGATGCTGAGGAGGCAGCATAAGCAATATAAAGGCAGGATAGAGTAATATCGTATGTGTCAACACCTCTTCTTTGTGGGCCGGGCCAGTTGAGGACTTCCCGTCACGACAAGCGTGTCCTACGTGTGCATAATCAATCACGACCTCTCTGGCCAGTGTGTGCCAGCCGTGGTGGCACAGTGTGCTGTGGTGCCAGAAGTGGCAATAGATTAATTTTTTTGCGTGTGCAAAGAAGAGCTTTGAGGAGGAAGAAGGGCCTGGAGAGAGTTGGAGAGACATGTAATGTGACAAGAGACGACAGTGTCCCCCCATTCCCTCTTTGTGTCTTTTGATTCGCTTGGTTTGTTCTGAACTGCTTGTCTCGTGCACCTCTTTCCCCCATATTCAACACAAAATAAACCCTTTAAAAGGTAAGAAAACGTGTTCAAGCCTTCTGTGTCCCGTGCATGTGCCGTCAGTTTCTGCTGATTTGGATGATCCTTTTGGAATGGTAACCGTAAGTAAAAAAATAAATGAACGCAGTGCAGTAAGAGACCGATTGGCCATTTCCCAGGAGGAAAGGTCCCGGCGCTGAGGCACACCGTGTTAACAGAGCCTCAAACGTGACAATACCAACAACGGGGTTGAGAGACGAAACAGAGGGAGACCTGGAGAAACAAGGAAAGTGGGGAAGAATGAGAGTAAGGGGAGGACACAGGGGTTGAACAAGATGGACACAGTTGCAAACTCTCAATCACAAAATGAGAAACCTGGAAAGAGGAAGATTGCGAAAGGTTGAAGAGGGTAGAAAAGATCATGGTGGTGGATGAGGGATGACCTGAGGTGGTGGTGAACAGTGAGTGGATTGTGGGGGAGTCACCAGAAAGGGGTTACTCACAGACCACATGCACACTGCAGAAACCTGGGGAGACCACCGCCTGTCCGCGAGGGGAAAGTGAGAGACCCAGAGATTCAGTTTCATCGCAGGAGATTCCAATGACTTTGAAGACCTTGGTTTCCAAGGAGTGAGGCAGGGGTGCCGGCTCAGAGAGAGGAGTATGCACTCCATCAAGCAGTGGATGAAGGCCCTGTAGGTAGACAAAAAAAGAAGTTCAGGTGTGCAAAGGAAAGATTTTGCATGACGGAAGATACCCAGTCGCCGAATGGCTTAGGAGAACAACTTATAAATGTGATTTGCCCAAGAAAGATCATGGATGATCGTGAGACCCAGGAGTATGAGTGACTGAACTTCAAGAGGATTATTGAGGAAGTCGATGGCAGAGTTCACCAGATGGTCCTTTCGAAGAGAGATGGTGAGAGTGTAAGATTTGTTTGGATTGAAAGACATATTCCAAGTGTTTGACCAGCTTGTGATCCTATCAAGATCTGCAGAGATAGAGGAGGCTGTTGCATGCCTACTTGAAGGATTAGGGGTGTAACAGCAGAGAGTAGAGTCATCAGCAAAGAGATAAAGAAGATTTTTCCAGAGTCAGAAAGATCATTAATGAAGATTAGGAGTAAGACGGGGGCCACAACACTGCACTGGGGCACTCCAGCCTTGACAGGGAGAGTACAGGAGAGGATCACGTTTTGAGCCACACGTTGGCTACGAGAGTACAAGGAGTCAGTAAGCCATGTATGGAGTTGGCCTTGGATGCCATAGGCAGAGAGTTTGGAGAACACGACGGGGTGCCAGACTGCATCGAATGCTCAAGATATGTCTGGAGAGATTACCCTAATCTCACGTCTGACATTGAGGGCCTCCATCCATTGTTGGGAGACCAGAAGCAGTATGTCCAGGTTGGAGTGACCAGGTATGAATTCAAACTGATGGTTTGAAATCAGGCTGTTGGAGTTCGAATTTTGCATTTATTCATCCGAGTTACCATTATCTTATAAATTCATTGTTTCAAGTAAAAGTGCCAGACGGGATGACTTATAGAATCTCTGTCAAAAGATAAAGCACAAAATAAAATATAATTATTCCGGCAATAACTGCACAAGAGAGTGACAAACAATTTTTGCCGACTTTCCATTTCAAACAACAACAACAACAACAACACGCATTTTAAAGGCCATTTTCCCTGCTAGAGTGGGGGTTAGCCTTGTGTGCCCCATGATAGTCTTCTCCACTTTGTCCTATTTTCAGCATCTCCCCTTGTTGACCCCCCAACTCGGATTTCTTCTTCCACCACCTTTAGCCAAGTCTTTCTCGGTCTTCCCCGTCCTCTACTTCCTCCGACACTCATTTCCAACACTCCTCTCACCCAGTCACTTTCATCCTTCCTCAACACATGGCCCAACCATCTCAACCTGTTTCTCTTCACCACATCCATCACAGGCTCTATTTCCATCATCTTCCGCAATTCATCATTTGTCTTCCTCTCTCTCAACGATACTCCGCACATCCACCGAACCATTCGCATTTCCACCCTTTCCAGCCTTCGTTGCTGCTCTATGTTCAGTACCCACGTCTCGTTCCCATAAATAATAGCACTTCTCACACATTGTTTCATACACCTTTCCCTTCAACTTCAACGACACTCCCCTTCTCGTCAGCACGCCACTCAGTTCACGAAACTTCTTCCATGCACATCTCACTCGAGCAACCGTCGAAGAGTCTGATCCACCTTCTCCATTCAGCATGTCTCCCAGGTAGCAAAATGTTCTCACACCTTCCAGCTTCACGCCGTCTCCAAGATCCAACTCAACATTTCCTCCATATCTGCAACTCCTTCTATGCACACCTTACGCTTGAATGCAGCAACCACACTGGTTAATGACCCCCTCACACCACTACATTTTCTATGAACCCATTCAGTATACATTGTACACTGAATGGAGTTCACTCCGACACCCTTCCTGCACACAGCACACGACCACTTCCCAGTCCTTTCCACCTCACCACATGCTTTACCACTTACCATCACCTTCGTCTTTCCGATATTCACCTTCAAACCTTTTGCCCCCATACATCCCGTCCATTTATTCATCTTCTCCTTCAGTCCATCCAGACTCTCCACAATCATCACCAAATCATCTGCATTAAACAACTCCCACGGTAAACCCTCCTTTACCCTCCGAGCCAGCACCTCCATCACACCTACAAATAGTAGTGGATTTAGTACCGACCCCTGGTGCACTCCCACCTTCACCTCAATCTCACCACTGTTCCCGTCCTTCATCCTTACATCTGTGCGTGCTCTCTCGTACATGGCCATCACCACTCTGATCAACCATTCCTCCACTCCTAACTTCCTCAATGCCCATGTCATTACTTCACGTGGAATCCCATCAAATGCTTTCTCCAGATCAACAAACCCAAGAAACAGTTTCTTCCTCTTCTCCATGTACTTCTCCTGCAACTGCCTTACAATAAAAATCACATCCGTCGTTCCTCTTCCTGGAATAAATCCAAACTACATTTCGTCAATCTTTACCTTCTTCCTTATCCTCTTCTCCAACACCCTTTCCAATACCTTCATTCCATGCTCCAATAACTTAATCGCTCTATCGGAGCCACAGTCCAGAGGGTCATCTTTCCCCTTGTACAGAGGGACGAGGGTACTGAGTTCCCAATCCACTGGAATGTGGCCTTCTATCACCACCAGATTACAGATCTCTGTCATTCTCTTCACATCCCAACTTCCCGCTGCCTTCAACATATCTCCCACAACTCCCATCAGTCCTCCTGCTTTTCTACTCTTCATTGCTCTTATCGCTTCCTCAACTTCCTTCTCAGTTATCTTCTCTGCCGGTCCTAAAATTGGGTTGCTCTCTATGTTGCCGTCCCATTCATTCTCTACCTTCAACAGCCTTTCCATACGTCTCTTCCGTCTTCCTTTAATTCCATCTTGGTCCACAACGATTTGTCCCAGTTCATCCTTCAAGCAACTCACCCTGTCACATCAAACCTCTCTTTCATTATCTACTTTGCAATCCCAAATACCGCTCTCTGACCCTCCTCCGAATCCAAGCGTTCTCCGAGCATTTTCCTATGTGCCTCCTTCGCCTTTGTTACCTCTTTCTTTGCAGCCTTCTTGGCTACCTTATAACTTTCACACGGTGTCTCTTCTACCACCGTATCTTTCGCCTTCTGCCGTTCCTGGAACTTCTTCCTCTTTTCATCAATCCTCTTTCCAACTTCATCATCCCACTACCATGTTTCTCTCCATCCACATACCTCACCAACGACTCCCAACAGACTATCTTTCATTGACATCCAACCATTTTCAACCTCCACCACATCATCCTCAACCATACTCAACCTATCTCTTAATGCTTCCTTCACTGTCACCTCTTTCAACCTCCACACCTTCATCCTCGGTTGGTACTTCACCCGCCAAGCTCTCCTCACACCTTTCACCCTTATGTCGCAGACAACCAGGTGGTGCTGTGAAACGGCCTCCTCGGGAGGCTTTGTGTCCTCCCGAGATCACCTTTGTCTCCCGGAGGTTCTCCCTATCTCGCCGACGCACCATCAGGTGGTCAACAATCGTCGTCGACTCACCTGACGTGTATGTAACAAGTTTATTATCCGCTTTCTGAAATTGAGTTTTATAAATCAACAAACCAGCTCCATCAGCAAACTCCAAAATCCTTTCACCTTCTCCATTCCTCACACCATATCCGTAACCCCCATGGACTCCCTAAAGACCATCTGTACTCCTTCCCACATGTCCATTCAAGTCTCCTCCGACCACAACGACTTCCTCATCTTTCAATTAACTTCTCCATCGTGCACCAGAACTTGTCCTTCTCTTCATCGCTCCGACCGACCTGCGCGGAATATCCCGAGATGACGTTCACCAAGAGCTTTCCGATCACCATTCTCGCCATCATCAACCTTTCACTCACTCTCGTCACACTCACCACACTGTCTACAAACTCCTCAGAAAACAGGACGCAAACACCATACACACCTTCCGAGCACCCTTGCCACACAAACTTGTACTTCTGTCCCTGCCTACCCTTCATCATTCTCGCACCACTTCCCATCTCATCTCCTGCACACAACATACGTCCACTCTTCTTCTGACCAATACTTCCACCACTTCTCCTGATCTCCCTGTCATTGTCCCTACATTCCATGTCCCAAACCTCAGAAACTGATCTCCACGTGGGGCATTGGACAATTGGTCATCATGAATGGAGTCATTTCCTCCATTGCTTCCAAGTAAAAGTGCCAGACCAGATGACTCACAGAATCTCTGTCAAAGGATAAAGCACGAAATAAAATAAAATTCCGGCAATAACAGTACAAACAGAATGACAAACAATTCTTGCCGACTTTCCATTTCAAAGAGTTGCTGTAATATTGTTGTGGTCCGGGGTTCGGTGGTGATGAATGACCACGAGGTGGAGCAGTGGAGTCATCTCCCACTGAACACCCGGAATTTAGGTCGTGACTCTCGGATAAGTCCGAAGGTCACGGGTCTCTTAGCGGACCGTGGTTGCCAATACTTTGACGGCGTGGGGTATGGTTAATTGCCTAATTTCAATATGCCTAAGTACCCACGTCGTCTCACTATCGGGGAAAACCACACCCTTGGACGACTGTCTGGACCGAGTCGCAGGTACCGACTCGAATCCGGCATAACCGAGCGGAGTTACCAGAGCCGCGCCGGTCCCAATGAACAATCCACGGCATGAACGGCCCTGCCAATTCGCAACACGCACCATGCTAGGCCAATGGAGGAAAGCACAGAAAACGAGCTGGTACATTTAACAGGGGTTTATTTATAACAATAATCGGGGAGGGAGACACACAGCAGAGTTATCACGAATAAAAGGCAGGCAATGTACAATGAGCAAGGAAAAAGCACTTAACAATTCTACTTACACGACGGCGACACACACACACACACACACACACACACACACACACACACACACACACACACACACACACACACACACACACACACACACACACACACACACACACACACACGAAATGGACCTCGTGGGTCTATTTTCGGTAGAGCCGGGTCCCTCCCCGCCTCGTGCGGTTTCACCGACTCGAGCCCACGACCCACGAACGGGACCAAGCCACACTCACCACCAAGACCACAGACCGCAATCGCCACGATCCTGCAGAACGCACCCTTGTCTCTCCAACACTGGTCTAGCCAACCACAGAATGCGCCGCAATCGCCACGATCACCGTCTCCCGAACGCTGGTCCAGACAACCACACTCCTCCTCTTGAGGAGGAGGGGGGGTTCTTCTCCCCCACCACTCGCCTCCTGATTGGACGGTGGGTTGTCAGGCGACTTGTGGCGGCCTCCCGATTTGCTGGGGCGCGCGTGTGGTGCTCGCCCTCCGCTCATTCGCTGGAGGAAACGCTCTCTGCTCTTCCTTGGGGCGGAGCTTCGACTCGAGGCGATGAAGGCTCCGCCCACGTCCTCAGCCAAAAACACGTGCGTAATGGCGACCGGGTCGAGTGCAGGATGGCGCGCTGTTGTTGTAGTGGATGTAGTAGTAATTGTTGTTAAAAGATATAATCAACCTGACTATACAATAATTTGTAGTGCACACATGTAATTCGCATTAGACAAAGGGGGGATTCTAACTGTAAACACATACTTATCGAAATAACTAAGCTTAGGGACTCTGGCTGTCGGTGTGCACAAGGTTTCCAAATCCGTAACAACACATCATGTAACGTACAGCCAAGCTCTTTTCCAAGCAGTATGTTAAATGTCGCCATGACTCAAAATGAGGATCAACAAATCCCCCTCGTGGTGCTGCAGCCACTACACGATGGAGAGTTTTCGAATGAGACAAAAATCGCAAAGTCCCCTGGAAACTTTTTCTTACATTCAGCAAGAATAACTTTTACCTGCATGTTTTCATTTCCTTTCAAAAGCAAAATTAACTTCAATAAATACTGCTTGGAATGAGGAAATCCTCAAACGCATATCACTCGATTCTCACCAAGGGGCATTTGATGCCGAAATCGGAATTCGCATTCCATTTCCGTTGCAGACACCAGGTCTTCTGGCATCTTCCCAGATATCCAGTGAACCTGCCGTGTTCCAAATGACTCTCGAAGGAGAGCAGGATGCATGGTACCGGGTGCCTCAAGGTGAGAAGGATGAGGAACAGGGAAGTGAGAGGAATGAATGGAGACATAGAGAGGGAGCAAACACAGAGAAACTTGGACACCAACATCCATGGGTACTGTGCTCAAAGACGTCAACAGCAAAGTTGTCAACCGGATCTGGGTCTCAAAGATGTCAACCGGATCCGGATCCTCACCAAAATCGAATCAATTCAACCTTGTCGCAGACCCAACCTGTCCACCAAGTTTTGGCGTAACCCGTCGACAACTTTTTGAGATATCGGGCAACATATTGTTTTTGGCCCTCTCTCCCTCTATGGTGAAGAATCACTTGGAAAATGGAAGAAAAAAAAATTCTCGCATCCAGATCGTCACCAAAATCGAATCAATTCGTCCTTGTCACACACCCAAACCTGTCCATCAAGTTCCGTCCGAATCCATCGATAACTTTTTGAGATATCCTGCTCACAGACAAACAGACATACAAACTAACAGGAGAGAAAACGTAACCTCCGTCCACCTTCGGTGACTCCATAACTCGAGTTATGGTCTGCATAATTGTTTTCAATTAAGGTGCGCATCACATTAGACCTTGGATCTTTTGAACCCAAGATTTCATCAATTCGTCCTTGTATTATAGCCCATACTTGTGCCAACTTCAGCTCTTGCAGTTGTTCACGAGATATGTTGGAAACAAAAACCGATAATGGACGGACGCACGCACGAGCGGACGGTCAACCCCAAAACATAATGCTTTCAGCCTGTGGCTGCATAGGCATAAATATTACCACAAACACGTCTCCAGTGTGAGGATTCTTGTTCACCACAAACCAAGCTTGAGAACCAACTCCGATCTTAGCCCGTTGGCCAATGGTAAACAGAAAATGCCCTGCAGAACAGAACGACAAAAAGAGCAAGTTTCATTCGTGGAGAGAACAACAAGCGAGAGACTGATCACTCTGAGAATGATGGAGTTCGGCGCTCGTGGAGAGCCAGTGATATTTCCAGTGATCGACGTCGTTGCATTTGCTTTGCTGCCTGCTGGTGTGGTTGGACGTGCCATTATGCGTTCCGATCTTCCTCCCTTCCTCCACACAGACAAAGTTTCCTGGTCTCGGGTCCAAGTACTGTCGGAGAAAATCCAGGACAGGGTGGTGATGAGAATAATGAAGGATGACTAACGACTAAGGATGGGTTTCCACCTTACGTAAGCCGTTACTTATTGCATTTGTAAACACAAAAATCAATGTGCAAGCTTTATAACAAGGCTGAAGCGTGTATTTAAAAGTCATGACTGAATGAAAGGTAAAAAGTTCGGCATAATTCTGAATGGTAACTGTTTATTGTCAATTTGTATTTTTCCCCTTCCCCAAAATAAGAGGGAGGAAAAGGATGAAAGAAGTAAAAGAGGAAGGAAGACAATAGGGGGCTGGAAGCAAAACGGGGGCTGGAAGCAAAAGAAGGGGAGGAAGCAAAAGTAGGTGGAAGCAAAATGGGGGCTGGAACTAACATGGAAGCTGGAAGCAAAAGGAAGAGGCTGAGGAAGGAAAGGGGAGAGAGAGGAAGGAAAGGGGAGAGAGGGGAAGGAAAGGGGAGAGAGAGGGGAAGGAAAGGGGAGAGAGAGGGGAAGGAAAGGGGAGAGAGAGGGGAAGGAAAGGAAAGGGGAGAGAGACTGGAAGGAAAGGGGAGAGAGACTGGAAGGAAAGGGGAGAGAGAGGGGAAGGAAAGGGGAGAGAGAGGGGAAGGAAAGGGGAGAGAGAGGGGAAGGAAAGGGGAGAGAGAGGGGAAGGAAAGGGGAGAGAGAGGGGAAGGAAAGGGGAGAGAGAGGGGAAGGAAAGGGGAGAGAGAGGGGAAGGAAAGGGGAGAGAGGGGAAGGAAAGGGAGAGAGAGGGGAAGGAAAGGGGAGAGAGGGGAAGGAAAGGGGAGAGAGGGGAAGGAAAGGGGAGAGAGGGGAAGGAAAGGGGAGAGAGGGGGAGGAAAGGGGAGAGAGGGGGAGGAAAGGGGAGAGAGGGGGAGGAAAGGGGAGAGAGAGGGGAGGAAAGGGGAGAGAGAGGGGAAGGAAAGGGGAGAGACTGGAAGGAAAGGGGAGAGAGAGGGGAAGGAAAGGGGAGAGAGGGGAAGGAAAGAGAGGGGAGGAAAGGGGAGAGAGAGGGGAAGGAAAGGGGAGAGAGAGGGGAAGGAAAGGGGAGAGAGAGGGGAAGGAAAGGGGAGAGAGGGGAAGGAAAGGGGAGAGAGGGGAAGGAAAGGGGAGAGAGGGGAAGGAAAGGGGAGAGAGGGAAGGAAAGGGGAGAGAGGGGAGGAAAGGGGAGAGAGGGGGAGGAAAGGGGAGAGAGGGGGAGGAAAGGGGAGAGAGGGGGAAGGAAAGGGGAGAGAGAGGGAAGGAAAGGGGAGAGAGAGGGGAGGAAAGGGGAGAGAGAGGGAAGGAAAGGGGAGAGAGGGGGAAGGAAAGGGGAGAGAGAGGGGAAGGAAAGGGGAGAGAGGGGGAAGGAAAGGGGAGAGAGGGGGAAGGAAAGGGGAGAGAGAGGGGAAGGAAAGGGGAGAGAGAGGGGAAGGAAAGGGGAGAGAGAGGGAAGGAAAGGGGAGAGAGAGGGGAAGGAAAGGGGAGAGAGAGGGGAAGGAAAGGGGAGAGAGAGGGGAAGGAAAGGGGAGAGAGAGGGGAAGGAAAGGGAGAGAGAGGGGAAGGAAAGGGGAGAGAGAGGGGAAGGAAAGGGAGAGAGAGGGGAAGGAAAGGGGAGAGAGGGGAAGGAAAGGGGAGAGAGCGGGAAGGAAAGGGAGAGAGAGAGGGAAAGGAAAGGGGAGAGAGAGGGAAGGAAAGGGGAGAGAGAGGGGAAGGAAAGGGGAGAGAGGGGAAGGAAAGGGAGAGAGGGGAAGGAAAGGGGAGAGAGGGGGAAGGAAAGGGGAGAGAGAGGGAAGGAAAGGGGAGAGAGAGGGGAAGGAAAGGGGAGAGAGAGGGGAAGGAAAGGGGAGAGAGAGGGAAAGGAAAGGGGAGAGAGAGGGGAAGGAAAGGGGAGAGAGAGGGGAAGGAAAGGGGAGAGAGGGGAATGAAAAAGGGGAAAGGGCTGGGGAAGAGGAAGGGCAGGGGGAAGGCAGGACAGGGGAGAGGAAGGATCGGAGGAAGAAGGAAGGTAGGGAGAGGATGGAGAAAGGGGGAGGAAGGTCAAGGAAGACAAAAGAGGAGGGGGGGTGAGAAAAAGGAGGAAAATTTCAAGCATTTGTCCTTGATCAGAGAAAAGGTCCTTAATTACCCGTTTTCATACGACGAAGAACTAATGCTTGAAACATCAGCTGTACCTCGTTTCCCACAGCGGAAACACATGCCACCACTGTATTATCATCCGAAAGTGAATAACATTATCTTGTGAAACATTATCAATCTGCACGCTTCCTTGGATAAATGATGGTAAATAACTCCCCCTCCCGATCCCACAAATCCTACCCACACCAACAACACCATTGCTGTCCTTACCAACCATCTGTTTTGTTTTTTTTAATGTTTTTTTTGACAATAAATTTGAATTTGCACCTCTTAAAAGCAGAGTATGTCTGACCTCAAGCAGAAAGTCTCCAAATTTCCGTTTTCCAATGAAGCAGATCCCAGCACTCTGGAACGAAAAAGTAAAGTCAATCAAATTTGTTTTGTTATAATATATATTTTTCATCTGTTGTATGAAAATGCATGAGAAAAGAAAACAAAACAAAGAACAAAAAATTCTGATGAATAATCAAGGAGCTGCGGTGAATAGCAAAGGACCCGTCCTGATGGAGGAGTCAATTCCCTCACTGTGACGATTGATCACGACTTCAAATACAGGCCAACACCAGGTGGTGCGAGATGACGCACATCTACAGAGATAAATTGGAGTCTTCCCCCCAACCCTAAATCCCCGGGACTATGATGATTTTTAACCTCCGCCATCTTCGAAGATGGATGGAGGTTACTGTTTTCACCCCTTTCTATTTGTTTGTTTGTTTGTTTGTTTGTGAACAGTATTACGGAAAAAACTTCTCGACGGATTTCGACGAAACTTGGTGGGGGGGGGTTAGGTATGGTCCAAGGATCATGCCATTAAATTTTGGACTTGGTCCCCCCCCCACCAAAAAAAATTGTTAGAGAAAATTTTTTTTTTTTTTGCATTTCTACATGTTTTTAAGTGATTTCCAACCCCCCCCAAATTATTTTTACCCACCCCCCAAAAAAATAGAATTTTTTTTTCATTTCTACATGTTTTAAGTGATTTCCAACCCCCCCCCAAAAAAATTGTTGGAGAAAAAAATTTTTTTTTTGCATTTGTACATATTTTAAGTGTTTCCAACCCCCCCACCCCAAAAAATTGTTTGAGAAAAATTTTTTTTTTTTGCATTTTTACGTTTTAAGTGATTTCCAAAGTCCCCCCCCAAAAAAAAAATTGTTGGAGAAAATTTTTTTTTTTTTGCATTTCTACATATTTCAAGTGATTTCCAACCCCCCCAAAAAACAATTGTTTGAGAATTTTTTTTTTTGCATTTTACATGTTTTAAGTGATTTCCAACCCCCTCCAAAAAAATTGTTAGAGAAAAAAAAATTTTGCAACTTTTTTTTCAACAAAATTTCGATTTTTTTTTTTGCATTTTTACATGTTTTAAGTGATTTCCAACCCATGGCCCCCGAAGGAGAAGAGAACTATAACTTCCTTCCCCTGATTTCCAACCCGAAGGAGAAAAGAACTATAACTCTCAGCACTGTTGACATCATATAAGGTTCACTTGAGTGACCCAGCAGTATTGGCAGCGGAGGTTTTGCACTCTCCCGAGTGCTCCCCCTCTAGTTTTTTTATTGTTTTACCGTCGAAGACGTTATCGTGCACACTGCACCAAAATAGGTACTTGCTCTCTCTCTTCTCCGAAACTACACACACAATTTTGATGGAACTTGACCACAACCTTCACCACCCTTGATGTACCAAAGTTTGTCCAGGGCATTAAAAATTCAGGGTCTAACAGGGTCTTGTGGGGGAGTTTGAGTGACTGTTGCTCCGAATCCAGATGAGCTTCAGGACAGGCGGTCCGATTTATTTTTTTAACACCCGAGTGATATCCCTGAGCCTGCCACATTTTTCTCATCCCCACTACTCCCTAAAATTCCTCCAATGAAATCAATTCATCAGCTTGAAATTATTTAACATGGTGTTCATGTAGCGCAGGCATGATGGGCCATCTGGCCTCCTCCTCCTCCTTCAAATAACCTTGTTACCTCCACCACCGAAGGTCGACGGTCTCACCCCAATTTGTCTGTCTCTGTCTATGAGAAAGATATCTCAAAAAGTTATGGACTGATTAGCGCTGTGAGATAGCTCTTCCGGTTGCCGCAGACAGAACATATTATGTCGTGGCGGTGACGTCACGGCGTTCGTCTCAGGTCTGAGAATGACATCGATTCTCATTATTGCGCAGGCCTGCAACCAATAATGACTCCGGATTGTACTTCGTGAGGCGGGAGATGATGTTCCGCGTGGCAGGCGTAACTTATCACTCCCGGTGCCATGCAGCAAGGGCTGTATGGGATGTGCTACCGGAGTTTTACCACTCACAGTTTGGAGTCACGCAATATTTGGTTCGTCTGTCTGTCCCACCTGTGGTTTTTCAGACTTTTTCCCATGCCCTTCAACATATTCAACTGAAACTTGGAACATGTCTTAATTGTGATGAGTTTTTTTTTTTTTGGAGACCATGTCGAGGCTCGTGTAAGAGCTTACACACAGAACGTACAACAAGGGGAGCAGGAGATGATGGGTGGGAGAGGGAAGCACAAAATAGTGGGGAACAGAGACAATAGATCTGTGGAGGAGGATGGGGCAGGGAACATGGGGGTAAGGTTTAGTGTACCACGGGCGGGAGGAAGGGTAATACGACTGAAGACAAGATGGGATAAGTCTGTGCATGAGAGAGAGAGAGCAAATTTCTTTGAAAAAATTCTCAGGATGAGTTGATGTCAGTGAGAGTGGAAATGGGAGACCAGTGTAGAAGTTTGATGGCTGCTTGAAGACCCTGCCAGACGGCTTGAGTGAAATGCCAGACTCATTGGCGCTGAGGTGGTTCTCTAATAACGACCAGAGATATGTCCACTTTGACAAGCATGTGGTCAGATGACCCGATTGGGAGCAGAAGACGAACAGCAGAAATTTTCTGGGAAATTGGTCAAAATCAGATCCAGAATAGATGGAGCACCAGTGGCTGAGATCCGGGTCAGGAAGTTGACAGATTGAGTCAGTCCCAATGAGTCAAAGAAGTCCTTTGCTGAAGTGCCATGGCAGGTGAGAGAGGTACCCACACCCAGCCAACTGGCATGATGACAATTGAAGTCACCACATATGAGGAAGAGAGAGTTTGGGTGAGTGGATAGAAGTTGGTCCAGGTTTTCGGCGAGTGAGATGTAAATGGAGTCATCACTGTTTGGTGGATGGTACAACACACGTATGAATAAGAGGTGGGAGCAGAGTGGAAGCCGTAGCCAGAGGTATTCTTGGGGATGTGGAGGAGTGAGGGCAGTGCAGGGAGAGTGAGGAATGGAGTTTTTGATAAAGAGAGCAACTCAGCCGCCAGGACGAGGCTCAGGTCTATCACACTGGAGGAGGGAGTAACCAGGGAGAGAAACTAATGAGTCGGAAACGTCTCGAGGGAGGAAAGGTTCTGTTAAGCGGACTATATCTGGTTTGTCAGTGGCAACCTGTATGGAGAGATCAGTCAGGTTAGTTGGAGTGAAAGCTCCAGATGTTGGAGGTCCACACTGTTAAGGAAGAGGGAGGGAGGGAGGAGGTTTTGGGTGCAGGGGAGGGGAGGGTGAGGTAAGGAGAGTTATTGACAGTGTGTCGGAGATTGTAGAAGAAGAGCAAGGGGAGAGGGTCAGATGGGGAGGACAAGGGGCAAGGTGATGAAGGGATGAGTCGCAGTGGGGAGTAATAAGAAAGGGGGTAAAGGGAAGTGGGGGATTGGAGGAGGTGGAGGAATGAGATGGAAGACAGAGGGGGGAGGAGGAAGCTTTGTGGGTGTGAGGGGGAGGTAGCTTTGAGAAGGGGGAGTGAGGGGTGGAGATTTGTAAGGGAGGGGTGAGGGGGTAGAATTGAGGGAGAAAGGTGTGGTGGGAGCTTTTGAGAAAGGTGAGGGGTGTGGAGAAGGGAAGGATGAGACTGGGTTGAGGTATTGTGAAGATGGGAGTGGGTGGAAGAGGGATTAAAAATTGAGGGGTGGGAAGAGGGGGAGGCAGCTTTGAGAAGGGGGAGTGAGGAGGGAGATTTGAAGGAGAGAGGTGAGGGGGAAGATTTGTGGGAGAATTGAGAGAGAAGGGTGAGAGGGGAGAATTGAGGGAGAAGGGTGAGGGGGTGGAATTTGAGGGAGAAGGGTGAGGGGGGTGGAATTTGAGGGAGAAGGGTGAGGAGGGAGAATTGAGCGATAAAGATGTGCTTTTGAGAAAGGTGAGGGGGAAGCTTGTGGGGGGGGGTGGCAGTGACGTTTGATTTGAAGAGGGAGGAGGTGGCTGACTTGAGAGGGAGGGGTGAGGGGAAGCTTTGTGAGGGAGGGGAGATGATGAGAGGAGGCACGGTCATGGGTGAGGAGGGAGAAGGGAAGGATGAGACTGGGTAGAGGTATGGTAAAGATGGGAGTGGGTGGAGGGAGGAACGAGATTTGAGGGGGTGGGAAGAGGTGTGATGAGAGGAAAGAAAGAGTGTGTTTGAGATATGGAGGAGAGAGAGAGAGAGAGAGAGAGAGAGAGAGAGAGAGAGAGAGAGAGAGAGAGAGAGAGAGAGAGAGAGTGCGAGGAGAGAGAGAGAGTGCGAAGAGAGAGAGAGTGCGAGGGGGGAGAGAGAGAGAGAGAGAGTGCGAAGAGAGAGAGAGAGAGAGTGCGAAGAGAGAGAGAGAGAGAGAGAGAGAGAGAGAGAGTGCGAAGAGAGAGAGAGAGAGAGAGAGAGTGCGAAGAGAGAGAGAGAGAGAGAGAGAGAGTGCGAAGAGAGAGAGAGAGAGAGAGTGCGAAGAGAGAGAGAGTGCGAAGAGAGAGAGAGTGCGAAGAGAGAGAGTGCGAAGAGAGAGAGAGTGCGAAGAGAGAGAGAGTGCGAAGAGAGAGAGAGAGAGTGCGAAGAGAGAGAGAGTGCGAAGAGAGAGAGAGAGTGCGACGAGAGAGAGAGAGTGCGAAGAGAGAGAGAGAGTGCGAAGAGAGAGAGAGTGCGAAGAGAGAGAGAGTGCGAAGAGAGAGAGAGAGTGCGAAGAGAGAGAGAGTGCGAAGGAGAGAGAGTGAGAGTGAGAGTGAGAGTGAGAGTGAGAGTGAGAGTGAGAGTGAGAGTGAGAGTGAGAGTGAGAGTGAGAGTGAGAGTGAGAGTGAGAGTGAGAGTGAGAGTGAGAGTGAGAGAGAGAGAGAGAGAGAGAGAGAGAGAGAGTGAGAGTGTGAGAGAGAGAGAGAGAGAGAGAGAGAGAGAGATTTGTTAGGTTGGAATGGAGCCCACAGACGTCTAAAAACCATACAGTTTTGGATACCAGAGTGGGGGTCTATTAGTAAGGCAGAGGAGAGTGGAGAGATGCTAGAATGGAGGACAATATGGGAGGGGGAAGTAGAGGGTATAATAGGGAAGGAGATAGAAGGAGGTAGGATGAATTTGCACTGAAGTTTGAAAAAAAAGAACGATTAATAATGGAAGAGGATCAAGCATTGCAAAATGGGATTTTTTTATTTATCATTTGTTGGTCAGAGATCCGTTTTAATACATTGGAGGATGGATGGAGTACAAAAGAATTTAGAGAATGGAGGAAGGAAGGAAGGAAGCGTTGTCAGAGGTGGAATTGTGACACGGGATGAAATAAAGGTCGAATTGAAATGAGGTTTTTGAAGACGAAGAAAAAGAATAAGAATAAGACATAAGGAGGCAAAGAGAGGAAGTCAAAACATTTTAAGAGATGGTTATTTTTATTTTTTTGAAGATTCGGGAAGAGGGGCAGAGTAAAGGAGGAGTTTGAAGAAAAAAACTCACGTGAAGGTGAGTGGTGAATGCCTTCACGATCAAAGTGGGATTGGAAATGTGGAAATGGAGGAAGAAGAAGAAGAAGAAGAAGAAGAAGAAGAAGAAGAAGAAGAAGAAGGAAGAGGAGGAGTCTTCAGCGGCCCTGAAGAGAACCACCACCATCGCTCAAGAACCGGAACCAGAGGTTACAGAACAAGTTGGAGTTTCAGGGCGTTTGGTCAATTTTTCAGTGAGAAAATATCAGATATTATAGATGGATCAGTGTTCAGCTGCCCAGACTCCACCCCAATAAAATCATACACCGCCATTGCATAAAGCAGCACAGATCGGCAGCCTCAGGCCTGAGGCCTGGGTGTTAGTCAATGGCCCAGTGCAATTGGAAGGATCTCAGGTATATAACCACAATGTATTACGTATGCACATAAGCCGTTCGTATGTTTTGGCTTCACGTATGTACATTGTGTTGTTTTTAAAATGAAAAAAGCACAGCCGAGAAATGAATGAAACACGGTGGGTTGGACAGTTTCTTCTTCTTCATTTTGGTTCCGGTATTGGCTCGAGTGTGCGTTAAAACAAACACATTTTTATCTCCGGTTTGTAATCCTCGTTATCTTTTGTAGACTAAAAACCGATAAAGACAACAGTAAATTAAAATTGTTTTCCCCTTAATTTTGACGAATAGATCCAAACACGGTGGGTTTGACTTTCTTCTTCATTTTGGTTCCAGTATCGGCTCGAGCATACGTTAAACGCAAACAAATTTTAGCTCCCGAATATTCATTGAGACCGGTAGGGAACATGCATTGCAAAGCAATTCTCACTGCTGTTGTTCTTGTTATTATTATCATTATTATTACTGGTACAATATTACTGGTATGTGCAAAAAAAAACAAACAAAAAAAACTTTCAAACCACTTGCCAGAAACAACCACACAGGCCGTTCCTTCGCTCTCGCGTGCCCGTACGTGTGTGGTCATACGTGCGTGCCCGTACGTACATGGCCGTACATGCAAACCAAAAAAAAAAAAGAACTTTCAAACAACCACACAGGCTGTTCCTTCGCTCTCGTAAATGACGACTGGATTGGGGCATTGTGCTTATCTATAAATGGGCATAAGAAATCGAGAAATTATTAGAATACAATAAGTCATCACTATCCTGAAGTGGTGCGTGCCCGTATGGAATGTTCACATGCATTCCACGAATTATCGCTTTCATTGAAGTAACAACTGCTGTGATACTTACACACACAGAGTTAATTAAAATCCAAATTAAAATCAAGTTTACCTCCCTGTCTTTGTTTGCCATGACATTCGCTGCCATTGACCATTGCCACTCCTACGCCACGGGAACTAAAGCGTCCTTTCCCCATCGGCCACGCCTCCGCAGGAACGTGTCTTGTCATTGGTTGGTAAATAAATGGCCATAACTTGGGAACCACTTGTCCGATTAATATCAAACCTTGAAAAGGCACATACTCAGGTCCGCAGCAATATAGCTGGCAAGTTTCAATTAGATCGGACCAGTGGTTGAGGAGAAACAGCGGTCTCACACACACACACACACACACACACACACACACACACACACACACACACACACACACACACACACACACACACACACACACACACACACACACACACACACGTTGCTGGAATTATAGATAGATTACCCTGCACTCACGAAGCGAAAAGCAGGGTTAAGTGATCGGTAGCACACGTACATATGGTGTACTTCGTACGGCGTGTCTGCATTTTGTTAAGAGCGTACATTGAAACTGTTCAGTGGAGGAAATTGAAACTTTACCACATGTTACATAACCATGTGCTATAGCGGTCAACATAGGCCAAAGGTCAACATTGGCCAATTTTCTAAAATCATAAATTTTCATCCGATTAACTAGAAATTTGAAGAGGATTTGCATATCAAGTCACTGAATTCAATCACCAACTATTTTTCTGGTCAACATAGGCCAAAAGGTCAACATAGGCCGAATTTATAAAATTGTTAATTTTCATCCGATTGACTTGAAATTTGAACAGGATTTTCAAAAAAAGTGACCATCATGTGTCACGTGGTCTGGCAGCCATATCGGATCTAAGGGAAAATCTTTGAAAATCTCCGTAGAATAAACTTAACCGATCAATGCAAAATTTAACTAATTGATTAACTGCCCATGGGAAATATGGTTTTGATAAAGATGACGTCATCGGCCAAATGGTCTGACAGCCATGTTGAATCAAAGAAAGAAAAAAAAAGTTGGCTCGCAGCAAGTCCTCGAGACTGCGCAGGTTACGTATTCTATGAATACCATCCAGTTATTATTGTTTACCTCTTTGCGATGTAGGGTATGTTGGAGACCAGCAGAGGCAGCAAGCTTGCGCACTTCAGGCTTGAAGAGGCCACCAACAGGGAACATGGTGTACTGCAAAGCACACTGGGAAATCTGGCTCAAAAACAAGGTTTGGTCTTTTTGTGGGTCCACAGCTTTAAGTAGGCGTACCACTGCTGGGTTTTTGGCTGGGATAAAACAAAAACAAAAAACGATGGGGTTTATAATCAATTAACTGTTGTAACAAAACTATTGGTGCATTCATACACACTGTAAAACAACTGGGAACAGACATAAATGTATCCTTACTATAATTCATGGACCGATGTTTGTATCTGTTACTTGCGAAAATCGAAGATTTTTCAAGTATATTGGTCAGTCGACTTTGTTATTACTTGGCGAAAAAAAATTTTTGCCGAGTATGTTGGTCTGTAGCGTTTGTTGGGTCGCCGAAATAGGTGACCCTTATTGTCAGTAATTCTGTCTGTTTGTTTGGATGTTTGTTCGTTTGTCAACAGCATAATTGGTAGTAAACGTGGGCGGATTTTGACCAAACTCTGGTGGTAAGTACATCTTATGACCTCGTGTTTTGGAAATTGTGATGGTTGCTCGGGACGCTTTGGTTCCCCAGCAACAACCGAAAAACCTTCAAAAATCGGTACCGTTCACGCGAAAATCAATTCCGAAAGCCATTATCCCACGTAGGGTTATGAAATTTGGCACGAATGATCTACAGGTGATGCTCTATCAAATATATTCCGGTTTTTGTGATATATGGAATACTTTACCCGCAGTGCCCCCTACAATTAGGGTATGCGCGAAAATTGGCAAATTGAAGGCCCCCTAGCGACCAGGTGACTGCATCGATACGAATGAAACTTTGCAGGTTCATGGTACTCAATGAGTACTACAACTTTGCCCCAGGACATATTGACCGATTTCGCTTAGGTCAGGGGTCAAAGGTCAATTAGTGCAAAAATCGATAATATGTGAGAGCTGGAGGTGCCTTCGCGCCAAATGCTACTCCTCCTAGGGTTATGGTCGGATGGTCATGAAAATTCACACTAATCGTCTGGAATACATTGTGCACAAACGATCGAGCCGGATTTTCGATTTAGATCTTTGTTTACCCACAGCAGCACCCCCTCGAACTTTGGGGATTTCCGATTTCAAACCACATTTTCGGTACTTTGCAGAGTGAAACGGCACATCCTGTGGCTAGGAATTCTTTCATACGTTATTTCACAATATTGTGCATTAGTAAGTAGATCTTCGACTGCGATTGTGATTGGATGATCGTACAAACACCGTTTCTCAACACCTACGATTGTCGCAATACTAACAGTCCTGCTCGGCGACCCATCGCCGCCTACCGGCTTGTCTGTTTGTTTGTTTGTTTGTTTGTCACACAATTTTTGGTCACAGTTTTCAAGCAATCGTTCTGAATATAGGTAACCGGCCAAGGAGGGCAATGATTAATTTTGGTGAAGATCCAAATGCGGATCCAGATCCGACTATTAGAATTTTTAAAGTGATTCTTCACCATTGATTGACAGGGCCAAAATTATATTTAGCACAATCTCTCAGAAGATTACAGATGGATTCGGATGAAACTTGGTGGATATGTAACAAGGCCAAACCGATTCAATTTTGGTGAAGATCCGGATCCAGATTCGAGAATTATTTAATTTTTAAACTGATTCTTCACCATTGAGAGATGGAGCTTAAAACGATGTTGCATGATATCTAAAAAAAAGTTGTGGACGGATTCAGATTAAACTTGGTGGACACGTTGGGTGTGTGACAAGGACTAATCGATTCGATGTTGATGAAGATCTGAATCGGAATCCAGATACGACATTTTTTTTAAGTGGTTCTTCACCATTGAAAGACGGGGCCAAAAACTATGCCTGGCGTGATATCTCTAAAAGTTGAGGATGACTTGTGACAAAACTAGGTGGAAGAGTTGGTTAAGTGACAAGAAGAAGCTGATTTTATTTTGGTTAAGGTCTGGATTCAGATCCGACCACTAAGTGGGATACAAAAAGTAAACTATTCAGCAGAGAATTTGAAGGAGGTAGGTTTGGGGTGGGGGTCCTGTGTCAGAGTGGTGACCCATCCAGGATTGTGTCCAGTAGCCAAGGAGACCGCTTCGGCAGCACCAACTCTCTGCACAGAGTATGGTCCCAATGGATGGATGGATGGATGGATGGTTTGGAGTGGATTAACGGGGGTAGAAAAGATCAAGATTCTGGATGGGGGAAGATGTGAGATGGTGCTGTTTTGATGTTTTGTTTTGAAGACCAGGAGGGAGGAGTGGGATTGACGAGAGTGTGGGAGGTTGTTCCAGAGGTGGGAAAAGAAGAATAAAAGAGTGAAAGTGAGCAGTGATTCTTGATTTTGCCAGTTTCACCAGAAGGGGGTTGCCGGCAGACCTTGAGCACCTGCAGACAGAGCAGGGGGAGGGGGAGTGAGGTCAAAGAGCAGACGGTAAAAGACAGAAAGACCACCGACCTGCCTGCGGTGAGGGATTGGGAGACCCAAATAATCAGCCCCATCACGGGAGATACCAATGATCCTAAACACCTTGGTTTCCACAGCGTGAAGCCGAGAAAGGTGAGAGGCAGGAGCACCAGCCCAAAGGGGAGAGCAGTACTCCATCAGACTGCAGACGAAAGCTATGTATGTGGTCAGGAGCTCAGGTGGGCTGAGAAAGGACTTTGCATGACGGAGGATTCCCAGATGGTGACTGGCTTTGGAGACCAGGTTGGAAATGTGGCTTTCCCAGGAAAATCATGGCAGATCGTGAGAACCAAAAGCTTGAAAGAAAGGACTTCTTCCAGAGCATTCTTGAGAAAGTAGATTGGGGAGGGAGGGGGGTTCCAAACCGTCCTTTCGAAGAGACATAGTGAGAGTATGAGATTTGTCCGGATTGAAAGACATGTTCCACGTGTTGGACCAGTTTGTGATTTTATCCAGATCTGCAGAGAGTGAAGAGGCTGCTGCTTGCCGATCCGAGGGACGACAGATGGTACGGCAGAGGGTGGAGTCATCAGCAAAGAGATAAAGAGGATTTTGCATATAGTCAGAGAGATCATTGATGAAAACCAGAAAAAGAACAGGGCCTAGAACGCTACCTTGAGGAACTCCAGCCTGGACAGGAAGAGGGGATGAGGAAACTCCATTAAGAGCCGCACGTTGACTGTGACAGGTTCGGACGTCTGCGAGCCATGAGTGGAGATGGCCTTGGATACCATAGGAAAATAGTTTGGTGAGAAGGGCAAGGTGCCAGACCATATCGAAGGCACGCAATATGTCTCGGGAGATGGCTCTGATTTCATGTCTGACATTGAGGGCCTCCATCCATTGTTGGGTGAGTCGAAGCTGCATGTTCAACGTGGAGTGACCTGGTCTGAAACCAAATTGGTGAACTGAGATGAGGCTGTTGGAGAAAAGGAAGGTTTTCATATCAATTGCTGCGATGATGGATTCCCATGACCTCGCTGATGATTGGAAGTAAGCTAATAGGTCTGCAGTCAAGGGGATCACTTTTTGCTCCTTTGTAGCGCAGTGATGCTGGTGTATTTCTAAGCATATGGAAGATGACCAAGTGCAAATGACAGGGTGAAAAGGGCAGAGAGAGGACGTGCAAGAGCAGCAAAGCAGGTTTTGGGGACACATGAGCTGATGCCGTCCAGTCCAGTAGTAGAGTAAAAGTCGAGGGTTGAAAGAACCTTCTCCACCTTCTCAGGTGCAAAAGACACGGTCCAGGAGCAGTTGGGTACGACAAGGAAGGACAGCTACTGATAGTGAGCAGTTGGGGATGCAAGATTTGGAAGCAAACACAGAATTGAAGCATTCCACCTTCTCATGAGCAGAGTCAATTGTGGTGCCATTTGAAGAGAGCGGTGGGATGGAAGGGGAGCACACACTAGAGACAGACTTAGCAAGGTGCCACGAGGTTTTAGAGGGAGACACATTTGAATGTTCATTCTTGAGTTTGGACAGATGTTGTTTTCTGGCTCTCCTGAGAATGGACATATAGTTGTTGCGGACTTTTAAAAAATGTACTGAGATTGCCTTCAGTTGAATTTGCCTTCCAGGAAGGGAAGGCAAGTTGTTTCAGGGCAACTGCCTCACCACAGGATTTCAGTGTACCATGGGTGGGAAGAAGTGAAGGATAATTACCTCCGCCACCGAAGGTGAAGGAGGTTATGTTTTCAACCCTTTCTGCCCGTCTGTCTGTCTGCGTACAGGATATCTCAAAAAGTTGTTGACGGATCCGGATGAAATTTTGTTGACCTGTTGGGTGTGTGGACAAGGACGAACTGATTCGATTCTGGAGAAGATCCGAATCCGGATTTGGATACGGGAATTATTTAATTTTAAAATGATTATTCACCATTGAGAGATGGGGCCAAAAACGACAAAGTACTGGATAGCACGATATTTCAAAAATCTATTGTTGATATGTTCTCGTGGATCAGGAATTACGTGGCGGAGGTATGCGCTCCATAGAGTGCCCTTCCGGTTGAGGATGAGATGGGATGAATCGGCCTGGTAATTCTTCCACAGAAACCCCCTCTCTCTGTCTGTCTGTCTGTCTGTCTGTCTGTCTGTCTGTCTGTCTGTCTGTCTGTCTCTCTCTCTCTCTCATGCATTGAGTTAACATCAGGGGCAGTAGATCAAATGAGAGACCAGTCCTGAAGAGAGATGGCTGCTTGCAGTCCCTGCCAATTTGCTGGAGTGAAATGCCAGACTCGCCGGCATTGAGGCAGCTCTTTGAGAACAGCCATGTGGAGAGATGTTGACCTTCACAAGCACATGATTAGATGAACCAATTGGAGCCGAGGAAGAGCAGGACACATCTGCGGGAAAGTTAGTCATCGCAAGTCCAGAAGGGAGGATTTGCCATTTGGAGAAATCCGGGATGAAAGGTTTACAGATTGAGTCAATCCCATGGAGTCACAGAGATCCTTTGCTGAAGTGCCCTGGCTGGTGAGAGAGGTACACACACCCAGCTAAGTTGCATGGTGACAATTTACATCGCCACATACGAGGAGGAGAGAGAGTTGTGATGAGTGGTTAAAATTTGTCGATGGAGAGAGATAGATAGATAGATAGATAGATAGATAGATAGATAGAGAGAGATAGATAGAGAGATAGATAGAGAGATAGATAGATAGATAGATAGATAGATAGATAGATAGATAGATAGATAGAGAGAGAGATAGAGAGAGAGAGAGAGAGAGAGAGAGAGAGAGAGAGAGAGAGAGAGAGAGAGAGAGAGAGAGAGAGAGAGAGAGAGAGAGATTTAGATGGAGTTTTCACTGTCAGGAGAACCAGGACAGTACAACACACAGATGAACAAGAGGTGGGGTGGGAGCGGAGGGGAAATCACAGCTGGAGGTGCTGCTGGTGGTTGGGAGGTGTAAGGTGCGTATTGTATAGGGGCAGTGGGAAATTGAGTTCTTGATTTAAAGTACAACAACATCACCAGGGCATGGTTCAGGCCTATCAAATCTGAGGATCCAGTAACCGAGGAGAGGGTGTAGGGTGTGGAGTGTGGGGAAGGTTTGAGTGTGTGGGGTGAGTGGGAAGCATTTAAGGGGAGGGGTGAGGGGGCAGCAATGAGAGGGTGGGGTGAGAAGGGATGCAGAAACGGGGGACATGAAGCTTTGAGGGGGTGGTTGCTTTTCCTGATTCTATAATCCCAACTTTTACAAACGGAGATAAAGATGATGAGATGGGGGATTAGAACGCTTGTTAAACGCACGGAGAAACGTAGCACTGTGTGAGCCGGGGTGAGGGGAGGGGGTATTGGGGGAGGTTTGTGGACAAATAACAGAGGAGACAAATATCTCAGAAAAATATTTATTTTGAAGAAGAAGAGACATATTGTTGAAGATTCGGCGGCACTTAACAGCACCGCCGTCTCAGGGGTTATAATGACGGCTAGTTCGGCACAGGTCTCGGGTGACGCGCCTCAGATCATGATACCAAAGTACCCCTGTGCCTCACCAGTTGGGGATATAGACCCCGGCTACAGACTGGGTTTGTCAGAGACCGAGCGAAGTCTGCCACCGTCCGTAACCAGTTTGGTTTTAAATACAAATCGAGCGATTGTTCCTCAGCGCAGCACGAATAAATTCAAGGTGGCAAATCTCGAATGAATCGGCCAGATTTATTGGGGACACATTGGGGAACACGACACAAGCAAAGCATTCACGATAACGTTATAATTAATCTATAACCCGCTCTTATCTTGGGAGCTACGGATACGGGTTTCGAAGGGAGCCCTAGCAAAATAAACCTTAGGCCTGGACAACATTCATACAAGACACGGAGTACTTGGTGGTGCCTCATGGACGAGAGGAAAAGCGTCAAAGGCACGAATGCGGCTCGTGGCAAGCCGATGTCGGATTCGAACGATTCGGATTCAAGGTGTCGGATTCGAACGCCCAGCTCGAGCATGCAGCGTGGCAAGGTGGCGCTCGTACTCCTATCGGCATCGCTCGCGCATGCCACGTGGCAAGATGGCAGCGACGACGTCCTTTTGTCGGCACCGCTCACGCACCAGCCTCGGCGCGTCCAGCCCCTGTAAGGTCGACGGCACAGGAGAGAAAGATCTATGGTGTGTTCCAGCTGGTTTCTCACAAGGTCCAGTATGCGAATCCAGGCCTGGCCTGTACACCAGACCAGGCCAAATCTGGGTGTTGGACGGGATCAGGTGGATCGACGGGATCAAAAGATGTGGTCCAGCCGTGCAGGGAGCAAGGACAGTCAGAGGCCCCGTGGCTGGACTCAGGATGAACCTGTCGATGACCTGCATGCTGGATCCATGGCCGAGAAGGAACAGCCGACCAAGCCACTCCTCATAACGCAGATCGCAGACAGACCAAGCAGTTCCTTCCTTGCCTTTCGGGGCGGGCCTTTCCGACCACCCCGGGGACACGTGATTGGTCCATCGTTCGAGTTTGCAACAGCTCTCGTCCATGAGCCAATGGGTTGCCGACACATTTGTCAGGGCGCTGGGTGGGGGCTAGTTAGGAGGAGGGAAGGAAGAAGAAGGCACCTCTCGGTACACCACCACTGTACGAACACTGGACAGCCTGCTACACCTCCCGACACACATGTAACGTCCGATTACCAAATAACCTGGCTAAACATGCATTTAAGGGGGGATCTGGGCTAATCCTATATTTAATAACCCACTAAGGGCCCATTTCCGCAACAATATATTGTGCTGGAGAAGGAAAACCCGTTTAGCATTTGTGAATGAGATACAAGGGTTGAAAAGCATTGTTAAAAATTTTTTTGCTTGTTTTTAAAAAAAAAGAAGAAGCATTTATATTTAATGGAGATTGTTTGGAGAATAGAGGAGGGGGGGATGGAGAACCAGGAGCAGAAGGAAATTCAACAGAAATGAGAATCGTTATGGAGTGAAATTTAAAGTTTTTGTTGTTGTTGTTGTTGTTGTTGTTGTTGTTGTTGTTGTTGTTGTTTGTTCCGATTTTTTGGAAGCGAGGATAGGATAGCGTTGAGGATATAGAAGCACAATAGCCGGGAATACACCCAGGACAAAAGCAGAACACACTTTCTCTCCGAGGAAGGCCTTGAAAAAGGCCGCTCATGCCTTGACGGCACAAAACAACGAACGATTTACCATGAAATATCGCACGGGACAACGGTCACGCATTCTCCCAGACGTCATGAAAACGGCTATACGCACTGTGCAGTATTTCATTAAAACTATTTCAATAAAACACGATGTCCAAATTTACCTCCGCCACCGAAGGTGGATTGTACCCTCGTACGTTTCACCCCTGTCTGTCTGATTGCGAGCAGGATATCTCAAAACGTTGCGGATGGATTCAGACGAAAATTGCTGGACAGGTTGGGTGTGCGACAAGTACAAATGTATTCGTTTTTGCTGAAGATCTGTATCTGGATCCAGACACTAGACTTTCTTTTTTTCTTTAAGTGATTCTTCACCATCAAGAGATGGGGCCAAAAATGATACATAGCATGATATTCAAAAGGGTTGTGGACAAATCATGACAAAAATTGGTGGATTAGTTGGGTTTTGGCGATTTTGGTTAAAGTCCGGATGTAGATCCGACCTGTCAGTGGGATACAAAACGTGAAATGTTCAGCCTGGCGGATGTATGTGCTCTCCCGAGTGCCATTCTCGTCGTTGTTGCAACGACTGGATTTCATTGTGTCGACCCGATAACCACTCTGTGATGCTGCAGCCAATTACTGTATATGTTTTGCCTCAAGATGGTCGAAAAGACAATACAACATGCTCACAGCTCATTACCAACAACAGTGTATACCATTATGCTCAACATCATGAAATGGGTCATCGACTTTGGCGGCGTCATGGCGTTGATCAAGTATGCTCTCGTCAGTTGCAGAAGTGCGTGCGTAGTGTCCAGTGGCCAGAGCATCCGCATGAAGGGGTCCAAGTGCAAAAGACAGCAGACGTTCAAACTTGACGTGCTTGTTGCAGAGCACATCAGGGTTGGGTGTCAGACCTTGCTCATACTGTGAGAGCAGGGGGCTGGAAGAAAAAGGTAGTACACATGTTAGGAAAGGAGATGATAAATAAGAGGTTTGGATGTGTCCAGGACATTGGAGAACCGATACAGCAAAGAAAAAGATTGAGCATATAACAAGGCAGAGCCTTGCTGGGGGGGGGGGGGGGTATACAGATTACAGTAGATCTGAGAATGAATGATCTATATTGAAGTAGATCTGCGTGCAACTCCTGCATGCACACCGAAACATACACAAGAAACCACATACACAATCATACCATTGGGAGCTAAATGATTGAAACTTGCCCGACGTAACACTAATCAGTGTCATAAAGACGGACACCAATATGTTGGGGGAAATCGGGGAGTAGAGCATCGTGTAACGTGCAACGTCAGTGTGGAAAGTGAAAGAGCAATTTGTTCAGAGAGGATTTACCTGAATACATTGTGCCAGTAGTCTTTAACAAAGTCAACCTGTCTTAGTGGCAGGTTGAGCACCTGGCACGTTTTGATTGCAGCTTCGCTGTCTGACTCCACTGGACAGCCAATGCCTTCCTCGGCATTATCCCAACTCCTTACGAACAACCCCGTCACTCGATACCCTACACCGACAAAAAGATGACATCACGCAACATTCATCAACAAAGTTTTCGAATCATGATCATAGTTGTAATCGACAAGGTTATACACAATGATGACCACTTTAAAAAATATATATATTTATAATAATAATAAGGGAACAAGGAAATATTTTTGAAGGAAGTTTTATGGACAAATAATATGACGCATGAATCAAACAACTTCGATTCCATGCCCAAAAGCATGGCGTGCGTCGATGTCGCATCATGGCAACCAGGACGGCCGAAAGGAACGCGCACTCGCCTCCGAGATGTCTCGCTGGCCTGGACTCGAATCCTGACCCGGCTATAAACTGTCATCCCGGTGTTTCGCCGACGGAGCGATTCATCAATGTGTGCGCCGTCCCTCGGATGGACGTTAAACTTGGAGTTCCATCTGCCAGAATTAGTTGGTGGGCGTGAAAAATCCCACCTTGTTATTCGTGAAGAGTAGGAGAGCTATCGCCGGCACCCTGACCAAATTACAAATTCCTGCTCTAACTTCTGCTGGGAAGGCAATGGCGAACCACCCAGCGTCACCCTCACCAAGAAACTGCTTCGGCAGCACCGACGCTCTGTAACAGAGTCTGGCACATCAGAATCAGAATCATTTCACACAAAATACTTTCTTTACAACATGAAATTGGGAATGGCATTAAATGATGGGGCTGTCAGGTTGTGGCATGAAGTGGACTTTCAGCGCAAGCCATCTCCAGCACATGACAACGTTCACAACCTGCTCGTGGGAGACGAGGTTGAGGATTTGGGCCACACGTCTTATCATGAACCTTGAATTTCCTAAAGAGGGCAACTCCAGCTCAAGGAAGCGGACATGATCTCATCAAGACTCGTCATCAAACCAAGCAGTAGCTGTGTGGTGAAACATGAGCTCCTGAATTGAAGTTGTAGAAATCATACAGTTGGTTAAATGTCAGGAAAAGATTTTTTTTTAATTATTATATAGATATATATATATATATATATATATATATATATATATATATATATGAATGAATGTGTGAATGAATGAATGAATGATAAATAAATAATTAAAAAATTATGCATATGTATCTATGAATGAATGAATGTGAATGAATGAATGTGTGAATGAATGAATGAATGATAAATAAATAATTAAAAAATTATGTGTATGTATCTATGAATGAATGAATGTGAATGAATGAATATGTGAATGAATGAATGATAAATAAATAATTAAAAAAATATGTATATGTATCTGAATGAATGAATGTGAATGAATGAATGAATGAATGATAAATAAATAATTAAAAAATTATGTATATGTATCTATGAATGAATGAATGTGAATGAATGTGTGAATGAATGAATGAATGATAAATAATTAAAAAATTATGTATATGTATCTATGAATGAATGAATGTGAATGAATGTGTGAATGAATGAATGAATGATAAATAATTAAAAAATTATGTATATGTATCTATGAATGAATGAATGTGAATGAATGATAAATAAATAAAAAATTATGTATATGCATCTATGAATGAATGAATGTGAATGAATGAATGTGTGAATGATAAATAAATTATATATATGTGTGTGTGTGTGTGTGTGTGTGTGTGTGTGTGTGTGTGTGTGTGTGTGTGTGTGTGTGTGTGTGTGTGTGTGTGTGTGTGTGTGTGTGTGTGTGTGTGTGTGTGTGTGTGTGTGTGTGTGTGTGTGTAATTGTGGTGGTTAGTGGTGTATCCACAACAGCAGTGTTTAAGATGACTCATTTTTAAATAATCGATTAAAGATACAGCGCAGTGTGTTTGAAACGTTTCCTCCATAACGAGTCGGGTTTTTTTTTTTTTATAATAAATAATTTTTATTTTCTTGGTTCGTGCGCGACACGCGAGGGATTCCATGATCAGGTTATCTTCGACAGACTGGAGGAGCCACGAGCTCGATCATGAACTTTTGACCTCAAATCAGAAGTTAAAAATGAAGCGAATTCGCAAAAAATAAACCATCTCAAACTACCTCTTTGCTTGAGTAAAAGCGCAGCAACAGAGCTGTCGACACCACCGGACACAGCGCACACCACGTGGCGCGCCATGAGAACTTTAACCCGATCCCAGAATGCAATGCGTCGTGAAGGAGTTCCGGACGCGTGCACTGCGCTTCATGGTTTCGTCTGTCGTCGACAAATCGCATCAATATCGCCGATTATCCTCAAGATAGGGTGGGAAAAGGACGGGAAGTGACGTATTTGCCGTGTCCTGTCTGGTAAAATCAGAAAACTGAAAAACCTGCATCGCCCAACGGGAGAAAGCTTCCTCATGAGAATCGGCACATTTTTATTCTCTTTAAAACGTTTTCACTTCTTTACTTAGCACGGCTGCGAATGTTGTCGAAGTTATTTTTCAAAAATGCTTTTATCAAGACAGGAACTCTGACGCCGCGTTGCATTCTGGGATACGTACTACGAACCACTTCCGTTGAACTGTATTTGACTGGAAAGATTATGGGCGGCCGCAATTTGTCGCCACCAGGCGCCATCTTGGTCGGCCCACTCGTGGCAACTCTGACGCCGCGTTGCATTCTGGGATACGTACTACGAACCACTTCCGTTGAACTGTATTTGACTGGAATGATTATGGGCGGCGCCAATTTGTCGCAACCAAGCGCCATCTTGGTCGGCCCACTCGTGGCAGACACATTTCCACTCACGTGATCAATTCGAGAGAGATCTTGAATCATGAATGTTAATTTTGAGTCGAAAGTCCAAGTCGAAGTGAACACCTCGTCCACAGCCTGATGGAATACTGCTCTCCCTTCTGGGCTGGTGCTCCTGCCTCTCACCTTTCTCGGCCTCACGCTGTAGAAACCAAGGCATTTAGAGTCATCGGCATCTCCCGCCGTGAGGCTGAGTATTTGGGCCTATCACTCTCTCACCGCAGGCAGGTCGGTGGTCTTTCTGTCTTCTCCCGCCTCGTCTCCGGTCTCGCCCCACCACATTTCCGCAGGGTGCTCAAGGACCGCCGGATGTTACTTGAGCTTCAAAGCTAAGTTGGCCATCGATCGAGACTTGCTGGGTGCAGTCATGGAGGAAGTTTTTTTTATCCACTCGAATGTGCAGCCTCGAAGTCTTCAATGGAAGAAGTCTTCAAAATAACTCCACCTTCGACAGAAGTCTTCGGCGGGACACCTCGTCGAAGGCTTTCGTGAAGTTCAGCAAGATGAGGTCCATTTGTGTCTTTTCTTCTAGTCCTCCAGCAAGGTCATATATGGTGTGGATCAATTGCGTATTGCAAGATGTACGTTTCCTAAAGCCACGCTGTGCATCTCTTGGTATCTGACGGTCGATGAGATGACGTACGACGGCACAACGCACGACGCGCTCGCGCAGCTTGCAAGGGACTGATGTAAGTGAGATATGCCGATAATTTGAAGCAGATGATCGGCAGCCCTTCTTGAAGACATGGACGATGGTTGCTTTCTTCCAAGAAGATGGTGCGCTGCTCTGATTCAGGGATGTCTGGAAGAGTAAGGTGACTGCAGGTGAGACTCCTTCAGCAATTTCGCTGAGATACCATCAGGCCCAGCTGCTTTGTGCGGTTTAAGGTTTTTTTGAGAAGCTTGGTTACTCCTTCACAGCCAACATTGATGTCATCCGTGGCTGGATGGACGCTGGGACCCAGACCGGGTAGTGATGAATCACTGTCATCAGTACACACCGGAGAGAACTGCCTGTTCAATAATGTCATCTCGATGCTTGGGATCGCAGTGAAGAATATGTCCCTCCTTCAGGGGCACAACTCCCATTTGATCACAGCACATAGATTTCACCAACGCTGCCAACTTCGTGTTGCCATGTGGGTCACGACTGATGTCGTCAGACGGGTATTTATTATCGGACTGGCGACAGATCTTCTGCGTTTCCTTCTTGATGTCATGGTAACGACGCCAATCTCTAACTCTGTTGGGTGCAGGCTTTCTTCCGGAAGGGTGATTCGTTGCCATAAAGTCCAAGATGTTCTCTCTCCGAGTGGGAAAGTTCACAATCTGCTCAAGGACCCAGCTGGACAAAGTTTGCAGGTCCGAGTCGATGATGTTCCACCTATATCGGTGAGATAATCTGCTCCGTCTTGCAGTTTTGACGGGCCTGATGACCAACTCCCTGAAGTCCTGCGTCAAGGTTCCTTGAGGGAACTCATTTTATCAAGTCGGTCATGAATTGGGTGGCTGTGTGAATTTTCCCGACGATATGAATAAGGTTTGCAGGGATCCCAATGAGGCTCAAGAGAGAGGGGTCGAGGACCCATTCGAGTGTGATTTTTCTACCATAGACGAGGGAGACCGTGGGACGCGTGCGATTGATGGTGCTGCGTAGAGATCTCCAGGTAGCCGCTGACGTAGCAGTGAGAAGTAGACCAGAAAGCATGGCCAAAAAAAAAAGCATGGCTCTTACATTAGCGAATCAACATCACCATTCCAAGATTGACCAGATGGTCCTGTTAAATGGACCAATGAGAAGTGTCATCGCTCCAAGCGTTAGGGCGTGCAGGAACAACAATGGTGGTCTCCATGGCATCAATCGCGGACATTGTCAGTCCAAAAAAACGGTGCAGATTGCACCTTTCTGCTGTAGCTTCAAAGTTTTTGCCATTTTCCACAAAGAGCTGGAAGAATTTCCTATCTTGTGCTGCGAGGTGGAAACCAATAGATGAACCCCCCCCCCCCCCGAGACTGATATTGTCAGGAAAATATCTGCAGAACAAACTAAGAGTGACAACTGACCTACGGTGAGAGAGAGTGGTTTAAGAGTTGAACCCATCTCTGCATCAACCAGGTTAATTAGGCATTTCTGGAGCCTATCAAGTAAAGATGAGTGGTAGGCTGGTGCTCCAACCCAAATGTAGCAACAGTACTTCATGAGGGGACGTATAGTTGTCTTTTACAGGTACAAGACAGCACCAGGAGGTGAATACCTCTTCGCTCAACAAAGACGACCAACTCGCTTGGAAGCACTCTCAGCAATACCAGAAATGTACTTCTCCCAACGGAGGTTAGACGAGATGTCCAGACCAAGAAGCCAAAGTTCAGATGATTCCGTTGAGGTTGAATACCCCATGTGCACAGAAGGGAAAGACCTGTTTCTAGAGTGAGACGTGGACAACAATTTAGTTTTCTTTGCATTGAAGGTTACCAGCCAGTCATGCCCCCATCCATCCATTCCATTCAATGGGACCGTACTCCGTGCAGAGCGTTGGTGCTGCCCAAGCGGTCACCTTGGCTATTGGGCACAACCCTGGAGGGGTCGCCACTCCGACACAGGATACCAGCAAGCTGGCACTCATTTTGCCGACCTCGGAAGGATGGCAGGCAGACTCAACTCCACCTGGTATGAATTCAACAGCCGAGTGGGATTTGAACTCAGGATCCTGGGATCCCAAGCCCACCACCCTAACAATTAAGCCAACGCCAGGCATAGTCATGCTCCCACTTCAACACATTCTCAAAATCATTGTCCAGGGAAACTCCAACCTCATTTCCAGTCGTGTTGAGTGAATCGGCAGATGCGCAGTAAAGTGAGCAGTCATCAGCATACATGGCTAGCTGAGACAGAACATGGGATTTGGATACCAGACCCGACAAGAAATTAGGTGTCTGTGGTTGTGTAACGACCCGTCGCTCCGCGGAGTTATCTGCGGACCCTCCGGCTTCAGGATTGCCATTGGAGAAGTGGATTTGAGAGCTCCCATCGTAATGTCCCCTGAAGCGAATCTGCAACATTTTTGCCCATTCCCATGATACGTAGATACCAGAAGGAAGGGAAGTGGCGTGTTTTGCCACATCCTTTATGGTGAAATCAGAGAAGCGAGACCTGCTACTCTGAAACGGGAGAAAGCTTCCTCGTGAGAATGTTTTAACTAATAACATTCGCAACTATGCTCGGTGAACATCAAAGTTATAACGAAGGCTTTAACAAGACCATAGCTCGAAGGCCGCGTCGCATCCTGGAACTTGGTAATCCATTCATCCAACGTCCATTTCAATTACGTCCAGCGAACTCAAACGGAGATGAAATTAAATTCAATATCAAACCTTTATTTTCTTCATATGAGAAATGAAATCCACCAATCACCCAAATTTAGTGTTGAAAAGCCATCGGGATGGACGACACTACCGAGCGTGAACATTCATTGCGAACACGTTTCTCCGTATGTGGGTGAAGTGTGGGAATGAACGATTGGTGTCTGTCGTAGAATCCTCGACGCGATTCTCTTGGAGACAAAAGTTTCTCCAACCCAAAAACTCCCTACTACCTTTGTGGTGGTGGTATGAGTCATTGTCAATGCTCGTCCAATTGTCCCAGTGTCTACAGATCCAGACGTGCCAGAAATCTTGACACCAGCGGCACGAGTTACCATGAAGACAATGCCTCTTCGTGTACCAGCAGGTGATTTCAGTCATCCTCCAGACATCTCCGGCCATCAGTGGTGACGCGCACAGCAATTGGCGAATACCTTCTGGTTACGATGGTGCAAAGAATATTGTTATGTTTGTGGGTGTAGATGGAGGAATTTCATCGGGAAGATAGGAGTGGATAGAGTCGATTGGTCCGTGGACGTGTAGGAGACATCTTGATGTAAATTAAGTAGGGAAACTGTGAGCTTAAGTGTTATGTGTCACCACATGGGGGGGTGGTGCTGTGGTAAATTTGGAAGGGTTTAAGGATAATTTCTCCCAGAATGCGATTGGTCCCTGTGACCTTCTCCTATGTTTTTGCATTTCAGGACCGGTGATTAAAATGGATCACGTCCTCGAAACAACTCGAAAAGCAATCGGTAGAGCGCACACCTCCACCACGCAATGCCTAATCCACGAGAACATATTGGGCCCAATACATTTTTGAAATATCATGCCATATATCAGTTTTGGCCCTATCTTTCAATGGTGAAGAATCTCTTTAAAACTTAAATAATTCTCGCATCCAGATTCGGATTCAGATCTTCATCAAAATCGAATCAATTCGTCCTTGCCACACACCCAATCTGTCCACAACTTTTTGAGATACCGTGTTGTATATCTCTTTAGCACCAACGTCCATTTCAATTGTGTTATATAACTGTTTAGCAATTTCGTCCACCTCAATGGTGAAGAATCATTTACAAAATTATCAGATCCGGATCTGGATTTGGATCTTTACCAAAATCTAATCAGTTCGTTCTTGTCACACGCCGAACCTGCCCACCAAATTTCCTCTGGATCCGTCAACACCTTTTTGAGATAGCCTGTACACAAACAAACAAACAAATTAAAAATCACTCTTAGAGTGACATCTTGGCAAAACAGCACAAAGTAGAATGGCACTCGGTAGTGCGCACACCTCTGCCAGGTGGAGCAGTTCATGTTTTGTATCCCACTGTTGGGCTGGATCTGAACCAAAACCCAATCCGCTTGTTCTTGTCACCTATTCAACTCATCCTCCTTGTTTTGTCATAACTCGTCCACAACTTTTTGAGATATCGTGACATATTTAGTTTTTGGCCCGATCTATCATTTTGAGAAATTAGAGCTGTGTTTACCTTTTGACCTTGAAATTAATTTGTCGTTGAATTCAGCGACCTGACATGAAAATGCTCTTCAAATTTCAAGTCAATCGGATGAAAATTTAAGATTTTAGAAAATTTGGCACAAATTGGCCTTTTGGCTGATGTTTACCTCCAAATTAATAGGTGGTTGAATTCATTGAGCTGATATGCAAATGCTCTTCAAATTTCAAGTCAATTAGATTAAAATTGAGGATTTGAGAAAATTTGGCCCAAATTGGCCTTTTGGCCGATGTAGACTTTTTGGAAAGACCAAATTTTACGAAACTTCAATGCACGTCCGTCTCAGGATCGGTGACATTAATCTCTGAAAATTTCAGAACGATCGATTGAGTGGTTTCGGCTGGAGGCGAGCGGACAAACACGCAAAGAAAACAAATGAAAAATATCACTCGCAGTGACAACTTGCCAAAACAGCACAAAGTAGAATGGCACTCGGTCGAGCGCACACCTCTGCCAGGTGAAACAGTTCACGTTTTGTATCCCACTGATTGGCTGGATCCAAACCAAAATCCAATCCGCTTGTTCTTGTCACCGATTCAACTCATCCACCTTGTTTTGTCATAACTCGTCCACAACTTTTTGAGATATCGTGACATATTTAGTTTTTGGCCCGATCTATAGTTTTGAGAAATTAGACCTGTGTTGACCTTTTGACCTTGAAATAAATTTGTAGTTCAATTCAGCGACCTGACATGAAAATGCTCTTCAAATTTCAAGTCAATCGGATGAAAATTGAGGATTTTAGAAACTTTGGCACAAATTGGCCTTTTGGCCGATGTTTACCTCCAAATTAAGAGGTGGTTGAATTCCGTGGCCTGATATGCAAATGCTCTTAGTTTTTTCAAGTTAATTAGATTAAAATTGAGGAATTTAGAAAATTTGGCTCAAATTGGCCTATTGGCCGATGTTTACCTCCAAATTAATAGGTGGTTGAATTCCATGGCCTGATATGCAAATGCTCTTCGTTTTTTCAAGTTAATTAGATTAAGATTGAGGAATTTAGAAAATTTGGCTCAAATTGGCCTATTGGCCGATGTTTACCTCCAAATTAAGAAGTGGTTGAATTCCGTGGCCTGATATGCAAATGCTCTTCGTTTTTTCAAGTTAATTAGATTAAAATTGAGGAATTTAGTAACTTTGGCACAAATTGGCCTTTTGGCCGATGTTTACCTCCAAATTAATAGGTGGTTGAATTCCGTGGCCTGATATGCAAATGCTCTTCAAATTTCAAGTTAATTAGATTAAAATTGAAGAATTTAGAAAATTTGGCTCAAATTGGCCTATTGGCCGATGTTTACCTCCAAATTAAGAAGTGGTTGAATTCCGTGGCCTGATATGCAAATGCTCTTCGTTTTTTCAAGTTAATTAGATTAAAATTGAGGAATTTAGAAACTTTGGCACAAATTGGCCTTTTGGCCGATGTTTACCTCCAAATTAATAGGTGGTTGAATTCCGTGGCCTGATATGCAAATGCTCTTCAAATTTCAACTTAATTAGATTAAAATTGAGGAATTTAGAAAATTTGGCTCAAATTGGCCTATTGGCCGATGTTTACCTCCAAATTAATAGGTGGTTGAATTCCGTGGCCTGATATGCAAATGCTCTTCAAATTTCAAGTTAATTAGATTAAAATTGAAGAATTTAGAAAATTTGGCTCAAATTGGCCTATTGGCCGATGTTTACCTCCAAATTAATAGGTGGTTGAATTCCGTGGCCTGATATGCAAATGCTCTTCGTTTTTTTCAAGTTAATTAGATTAAAATTGAGGAATTTAGAAACTTTGGCTCAAATTGTCCTATTGGCCTATGTAGACTTTTTTGGTCGAACAAATTTTACGAAATTTCAATGCGCGACCGTCGCAGCGTCGGCGGCATTAATCTTTGAAGATTTCACAACGATCGGTTGAGTGGTTTTGGCTAGAGGCGAGCGGACAGACAAACAAACACACAAACAAACAAACAAACAAATGGAGGCAATCAACATACTTGTCCAAAAAAATTTTTACAATTATAATTTTTCGCCAGTGACGTCACAATTTGGAGCTATATTCATCCGAACAGCGGCTCCACATAGACAAACAGTGCATGTCAAACTCGGACACCAATACTAATTCCATCGTCACGAGCAACACTGAAAGTTCTCAGAATGTTCAATAAACTATTGAAAAACAAAATTAGTGATGGAAGCGCTTTCGGGGGAATTGTGGAGTCCAATCGGTTCGAGCCTTGTGCCACCGATTCTGAGAAAGATGGCGGACGTGTTCCTGAAAATGAAAACGCCGGTAAAATGATCACTTCAGCTCGGTGGGGTTTGATTTTCCGTTCAATCACAAGTTCATAAGGGAAGGATTCTGAATCAAATGATAAATCAGTTTATATATCACAAGAGCAGAAATATCCATTATCATCGCCCGACAGCACGGGCACAAACCGGTTGTGTTGCGGCAAACAAAACCCGGCTGCTCGTTTGCCTTTCTCAATATTACAAGTCGTCTATTTAAAGTCATCCCTCATGAGTTCTCCAAGGTGTGGGAGCTGCACTGTTGGAGAGGGATGTTGTGCATGAAGTATTCAGTTAGGGATCGCATCGCACAGTAATATTCATGGACCTGCAGGTTGTGAGCTGGAGGTCAAGAGACGTCTGGGTCAGGTCTGGAGAGTCATGGATTCACTGGACCATGGGGTGTGGAGCTCCGGTACCTGCAGGAGGACAGAAGTCTGAGTCTTCAGGTCCTTGGTGCTTCCAGTCTTGCTATACGGATGTGAGACTTGGACTCTGACCAGAGATCTGTGACAGTGACTTCATTCCTTTGGGACCAGGTCTCTTCGGAGAATCCTTGGCGATCGCTGGTCGGACTTTGTGTCCAACGAGCGGTTGCTGAGAGAGACTCAAATGAGATTTGTTACCTGCATGGTCTGTGAGCGTCAGCTGCGGCTGTATGGACATGTGGCTCGTTTTCCTGACGCTGATCCTGCTCACCAGATTCTCTCAGCGAGGGAGTCTCATGAGTGGAGGAGGCCAGTGGGCTGACCACGTGCCTCATGGTTGCAGCAGGTTGACAATCATCTCAAGGAGATGGGGATGGGCCTGGCATCTGCCTGGGGGATGGTCAGACGGAGGCCCCTGGAGTACTGGCGGAAAGTGGACGCAGCGACGCGCTGCTCTGGTGCATGCTCCCATACCTGACCCTGACCTGATAGGAAATCTTGTGGGAACCTCGGTACATTTTATACCTTGGTGACATGGCTATTAACAGGACAATAGGTTTCTATAATGTGATTGTTGTGGGTATTGTAACCCCTGTAGGAAGCTGGTGTCCAGGTGTTTCAGGTGTTACCCTTTAGTCAGAGCAAGAGAATCTCTCTCTCTCCCTCTATTATGTCTCCCACCATCCTCAAGTGACCTATGATGAAGTAAATCTTATGCAGTCACACAAGTACCTGTGACAGAGTCCTGCAAGACTTCAGCACTTTACCTGGAACAATATGAGCACCACACAGACACACCTGTTCAACTTCACATAAAGTATGGAGTGAGGCAGTGCTTGGACTCCAAAGATCTCGGCAAAGAGTAGGCATACCACCAAAGGGTTGAGGACAGGTGAAATGAATCACATTATTGGTAAAAAAAAAAAAAAGGTGGTCACATTGCTCACAAATAAACATCCAGAGTTGGCCTCAACACGTTCCCATCTGAAGCCTAAACTCAAGAACCCAGGTTCAAATCCCATCCGTACTTGTCCATTGTCTTCGCTCTGAATGCGAATAATTAGAAATCTACCATGAGTGTAAATCACTGCAGAACAAAGGACAAAATAAATAAATAAATAAATAAATAATAAAACCTCCTATCTGACAAAGAAAACTTTGCTATCTTCCATGTAAATATGGCACGTCGTGAGTCACAATGAGGACAATACACCCAACTGTGGGTAGAAGTGCGAGTCATGCTTCACATCACCGAGTACACATTTCTTGCTGAACGGAGTGATCATCCAGATAAACTTGGCAAACATTATTTAGGCTGCCATAGCTTTCCTTGACCATCATCCACCTGGCAGGGGATCATAGTCCATGGATTTTCAATCTTGGGTCCTGGGGAATTCATGCCTGCCTCTTGTGAAAATCCCAGAAGAGAGTAAATAAAATGCTTTGTAGCTCTCTTGATTCAGTGAAGTGGTGAGTTCGTCTCAGTAAGGTAGCTGGCACTTTATCAAAACTTTTTTTTACCAACACGAACACTTGACTACTCTTCGTTCGACTGAATTCAGCAACAAAATGTACAGTAAACATCTGCGCAATGGGTTGGGTGGCCAACGAGCGGTGTCGTGGTGGAGCCACACTAATTGGCCTGCAGGATGGTTCCTGAACAAAATTGTTCAATTCTGTGGTCTGAGTATGGTATGCTATGTATCCCAGTGCTTGGATTTGTGAAATTGTATAACTAGTTTACCAGCAGATAGTATTTGGATAGGAGAAGGAGGTGATGTTTTCACCCCTCTCTGTCTGTCTGTATATTGATGACTTCCATCATCTGTTTGTGTGTTTGTGTGTGTTTGTTTGTGTGTGTGTGTGTGTGTTTGTGTGTTTGTTTGTAGGCATGATAACTCGAGAACGGAAGAAGCTACCAATGTCAAATTACACCACGCGATTCAGGGGGGTGATGGCGAGCGCTGATTAGATTTTGGTCAAAATCGGTCAAAGGTCAAGGTCACAGTGAGGTCAAACATCCAAAACATGATAACTCGAGAAAAGTTACCACAGGTATTGTTGATGGAGCGTGAGTTTGGAAGATCGAGGTAACTTCGGCGGAATTTGTGTGTCAATTCGTCGAGTTACGGCTGTTTTAAAAATGTCAGTGTTAGCGCCCATGGCGCAGAACGCCTTGCCTAGTTGTAGGCCGCGTTGTGTTTTTGATGAAGATGGTGTTTAAAAGTCATTTTTCATCTCAATAAAGCTTATCATCGCATGCCTGACTCCCGACGCCGTCCGATGGTGTAAAGATTGTTTGTGGATGGCCGAATATTACGGTTTTATGACTTTGATAAAATAATATTAAATAATTCCGGAAATTCCTGTGGAGAAATGGAGTATTTTTGCTTTGGTCGACGTTATGAGTTCGTTTTAACTTCGATTTTAATTTTGTCTTCGGTTTTTGCGATCGCTTAGGACGCTTAACACTCGGTTGTCGAAATTCTGGTAAAAATCGGATGTTTTGGAGACGTTTTAAGATTGTATAAAAATATTTCACCCGCCGCGTCACGGCTCATTACGTGGCGCAGCGCACTCGAGCAGACGCGTCGTTGATTCACGTAAAGGTTTTGCGTGTGCACGCTGACGTCATCACGCTCGCCCCGGCGTCCTTTCGAGTTGGGGGGACGTCGAGTGTGACCTTTACGTTACGTTAATCCACGGTAACTCGAGAACGGAAGAAGCTACCAATGTCAAATTACACCACGTGATTCAGGAGGGTGATGGCTAGCGCTGTTTAGATTTTGGTCAAAATTGGTCAAAGGTCAAGGTCACGGTGAGGTCAAACATTAGATTTTTGATGGTTTGGTACAGAATCATCGTAGAAACTTCTGGTTTGCGTCGCTACCTTCTCCAGAGACAGCTTTTATTAAACAAGGTCAGAGGTCAAGTTGACGATTTCGTAAGTAACAGTCCATGACTGTTTGTTTGTTTGTTTGTTTGTTTGCCTATAAGCAGGATATCTCAAAAAGTTGCAGACGGATCCGGATGAAATTTTGTGAACAGGTTGGGTGTGTGACAAGGACGAAGGGATTCGATTTTGGTGAATATCCGGATCCGACTAGCAGAATTATTTCAGTGATTCTTCACCATCGAGAGATGGGGCCAAAATGATATACAGCACGATATCTCAAAAAGTTGTGGACGGATTCGGACGAAACTTGGTGGACACGTTGGGTGTATGACCGCAACGAATTTATTCAATTTACAAGGATTTACAAGGATTTACAAGGATTTACAAGGAATTACAAGGAATTAAGGGACATGAGGAGACCATTCAGCCCATCATGCCTGCACCACACCAATACCAGATTTAATAAATCTGTCAACACCCCTTCCCTTCATGTGCGCAGCCTTTTTGGCAACGACACTGGTACTCATTTCGCCCACCTTGGAAGGATGACAGGCTGAGTCAACCCACTGGTGTTAATTCAGCTCGCAACGGGACTTGAACTCAGGACCCGAGGATCCCAAGCCACCACCCTTACCACTAACACTAACCCTAACCCTAACAGCTCGCCCTAACCACCAATCCTAACCCTAACACAAACCCTAACCCTAACCACTAACCCCTAACCCTAACCACTAATCCTAACCCTAACCCTAACACGAACCCTAACACTAACCCGAACCCTAACATTAACCCAAACCACTAAGCCCAACCCGAACCCTAACCACTAACCCTAACCCGAACCCTAACCATAACCCTAACCCGAACCCTAACCACCAACCCTAAGCCAACATATAGCACGATATCTCAAAAACGTATTGGCCACATATGGTCTCGTGGATCAGGTATTACTTGACGGAGGTATGCGCTCCACCGAGTGCCCTTCTTGTTCATGAGTGTGTTTAGTCAGGTTACCCACCACCCCTCATCACAAGGAAAATGTTGTGTGTTCAGCAGGTTCTATTCCCTTTGTAATTTCCCACCATCCATCCATCTCAATCCCTCACCCTTCAACCCCCCCCCCAGCCCCTTCTTTACTTAATCCACTTCGAACCCTCCTATTTGAATCCCTTTTCCCATCCTTCTTCCCACTTGTATCTTCCCAGAGCACAAACCATACACTCAATGCAACGTGTGTGACCACAACGAATTGATTCAATTTATAAGGAATTAAGGGACATGAGGAGGCCATCCGGCCCATCATGCCTGCACCACACCAATACCAGGTTTAATAAATCCCTCGATACCCCTTCCCTTCGTGTGAAGCCTTTTTGGCTACTACACTGGAACTCATTGCGCCCACCTCGGAAGGTGTAACGTGTCTCACCGCACTCGCATTACGACAAAAAAACATCATAATCAAAGCCAGTTCTGTGCTGCCAGTAAGGCAAAGTTACATGGCGAACACACACTACCAATGAGGGGAAACTGCATGGCCACGTGGGTGGGACTACCCGGTCAACGACGGTTTACATGCCTCAATGGGGACGCGACACAAACGGGAAACTACCATCCTTTGCCTCCCTGAAGCCACATCTTGCTCAGGGCTAACGTAAGCCAGTGCCCACCGAGATCCAGGGCTGGCTGATGTGCCAAAGACAGGTATGAGCCAAAACTGCATGCCTTCGTGCCTGTAAGTTGCGCCGACCATTGGGTTGAGTGCAAATAGCAGCACGCACTCCTTGGGGTAGAGCAGTCCAGACTCACACACACCTCTCCTGATACTTGTATTCCCTTCCCAACACACATCCACCTGCTTGCATGGGGTGAGCGAGGTGAACTTTTCTTGGTGAGGAAGGCATGCCTGTCTTGTCTTAGTTAAGAATGTTGAAGGGGATCATCTGTGCAAGGGGGTTAAGACTGGTGTGTGTGTGCATGCCATGTATATATACATGCTTTTGGTTATCAAAAATAGAGAAGAAAGACTTTCCAAACCTGCTCGATTGTCTTTTTCCATGGGTTAGATATAGTGTATGTAAGAGACAGAAGGTCTACCCAAATAATTCTTCACATCCAGTTTCGTTCAGCTGTAAAATAAGTTGATGGGGACATGGGAGGAAGTGAAGAGTGTGGTTCCCCAGCTGTGATAATCAGGCAACACCATAATGGGGCACAAGGATCCTGTTAGAATGTTGGATGGTTGTCTCAACTGGCATCCGTGATCATGGAGTTATCCGTAACTTGGCAGCTTCAGTGCACGATCGAGTTGCAGGTCCAGGCCACCCTGACCCTGAAGGACTAAATGGATCACCCAACTTCAACCCATGTTTAAGCTTGTGGCTGTATTAATCTTGTTCCTTCAGCCTACTGTTTCACCCTTCAGCCTACGTTTTTATTCACCCCTGCCCCCCCCCACCCCATTTTTCAATGCTGTGTTCTCACTCCACCAGCATCAACTCTGTCTATACTAATAAAAGGGTGTGTGTTAGTGTGTCTCCTCCATAACTCCAAAACCATACAACCGAGCAGCCTGAAACTTTGCAAGTATACGAAGAAAACTCCAAGGAAGTACAAGAGTGAAAATTGGGTGTTTGGGTTAATTAAAACACCCCTTAAGATAATTAACGGCATGATTTAATTATATCCTTCATCAGGCAATCCTCAGCCACCTCGTTGAGTCGTCAGGTGTTTCCTGGGTCACCTCCCTGGGGTCTGAAGCTCCTACGTTTTTTTTGGCCTGCTCAAAAATGCCTCGACTTGGAACAGGCCACAACAATTTCTCAGCGATAAAGTTTTTGTTCACTTTCCTCACTCATATTGAATGCCTGTTCATCATAGCTACAATCGTGTTCAATGCTTACGTAAGTACTATAGTTTTCAAATTAGGAGCTTGGAGCGATTTCATCCATATATGATTTTCCACGATCTTCTCTCACGGATTACGTAAAGCAGATCATGGAAACATTACTTCGGTTATGAGGATTGATTGCCAGACTAAAATGTTGAAATGTTAAATCTGATAATTTAAAGAAAGTGTTATAACGAAGCCAATATACCGATTTACTTTAAGCAAGCAAGGCCACATTTCCTTTTCCAAACACACACAAAGATAGTGAAATTTCTAAAGCATTAAAGTCATCTTTTTCCACTGTTTAGAGAATTAGAGTGAACAAAAAAAAAAATTTAGGAACGTGCCAAAATTAACCAGCTTTAGAGCTATACGATTTAATCCATTCACTGCTCGACCTCACGCCCTGTCCCCGCAGGGACTGCCTATCCATAGCGTCTGCCAGATCTGTGTCGATATTGTCAGACATTTCGCAAGGTGCGAATCTACAGGGGATCAAAGCAAATCTGGTTAAAAAAAAAAAAAAAAAAAAAAGTTGCAACCACGACACGATTCCATCCCCCACAGAAGGAGAATGTGAGACGATGTGCTCTACTAATGTCCCTTTAAAAAAAGATAGTCTTTGCCCTGCTTGCAAGTAATGAAAAGCTCAAAGAGCAACAATCTCAAATGGTATGAACATAAATAAGCAAAGGTTGAAACTTTGCTGAATGCAGTGATCCTCCAGACAGACAAAATAATAAAACCACAAAAGGAAGCACACGAGCATCATTTAATGCACGTTTTTATTCAAGAAAAAAAAAAAAAAGTTTCAACTGCAAGCAAAAATCCAGCCCTTCAACTTTCCTCAAACTGGATAACACCATAGACACTATCAGAGAAGAGATTATATACAAAAAAAAAACACAAACAAACAACAAACCCAAAAAGGAAACTTAGATTTGAGAAAAGGCTCACAAAACAACCTGTATACACATGGTAGTTGCTCAGATTCGTCATGGGAAGCTAGCATGTCCACTGGATCGCAGAGGATGAGGAAGAGGAAAGTGTATGGTGCCGAAAGTAGGAGAAAAAAAAACCCAAAGTGAGTGAAGGAGTAAATTTCATAAAGGGTCAAGAGCAGCATTCAATGAATCATGATAAATTAAACTGAATTGTGTACAATTTGAAAGCATCAAGGTTCCCAAACCAAATGGAGAGAAAACATTTAGTCGGGAAATATTTTAAAGACAAGATAGCAATTACCCAGAGAACCATCAGGAACACATACCTGATTCACAAAATGAAAAATATATAACGTCTGTTTATCAACTACATCAGACTGAAAAAGATTAGGACAAAAAAAAAACAAAAAAAAAAAAACAAAAGTGTCCAAGACCTGACCAGTAGTGTTAAAATTGGCTTCATTCCAAGTGTGAGGTGGAGGGTAGCATTGGCAAAGATATTTTATAAAAACAGCAAAGAAAAAGCAACGGTGGATTGCAAAGTCAGAAGAGGAAGAAGAAAAAAAAAATTTGTTCATAGAAAATGCAAACGCTCAACAGCAGCTGCTTTGCGTTTTGGGTTTGTCACTGCTCGACAACTTGATCTGATCAGGAAACTCGTTGTAGAGGTCCACTTCAATTTCCTGCAGAAGCACAAGTTTCATTAATCGGTTTAAAATCATACATGAAAGCAAATGGCTTGTTTTGTTTTGCATCACACCAGAAATTTGAAAATGCCATTGCTCATGAGGGAGAGCAAGTACAAGAGTGAAGTCACAAAGGACAGGAGGAAAGGACAAAGCCACAAAGGACAATGCGATCGGACAATGGTACCTGCTTGAGAGCGTTGCGTGCGATAGTCTGGAACGCTTGCTCCACATTTATCGCTTCCTTCGCACTCGTCTCAAAGTAAGGAATATTATTCTTATTCTGACACCATGATTGTGCACGCTTTGTTGGGACCTGAAGAAAGGAGGGGGAGACAAGAAAATAAATACATAAAACGACACTTTTCACCGCAAAGATGTCGACCGATATACCTTCACCCACATTGCTCCATCATTATAATACTTGCACCAAGTTCGATTTAAATCCCTTCAGCTGTATTCAAGAATCACATTTTTACCCGACATGACCTCCGACCTCAAAATCGAATCGGTTAATCTTTGCATCATTCGATAGACTCGTACCGAGTCGGACTTTGATCCCTTCAACTCTCAAGTTACCACGGTAACGAAAAACTATCACGGACGGACACACAATCCAAAAACAAGTTGCACAACTTGTGGAACATCTACTTAATTGAATTGGATGTTGGTGGCAGCAAAATTGAGAAAAAAAAATAAAAATAAAATAAACCGACTAGCCAATCAGACACACACATTTCGGACAATATTGGGTTGAATTTTTATTACAACCCATTTGTTTGGACACTAGCCAAACCTCCTGTCAAAACCCAATCTGACCATTGCGACAAGTCCATCGCAGCAATTCCTGTCGGTTACCATGGCCTACCTTTCATCATGATGATCGAAAGTCTAATGCTCATTAAAAATTTGCTCATCCACAATTTTGCTGCCCATCTAATCATGGGATAGTTTCAAAGAGTGAACCCCATCAGTTGATTTGAGCCAAAGGGTGCACGATCAGAGCAAGCATTTCAACACAATTGTTCTGGAAATGTTTTGATCCACAAATTTCCACAAACCTGCAATCAAGATTGTGTCCTTGGTCTTTAGCCAAAAATCAAATGTGTGAGGACCAATGGTGAAGTTGTCAAAGCAACATCAAAACTGAAGGATACCCCCGACCTATCCAGATGCACCCTCACAGAATGGTAAACTAGAACGGCACTCGGTGGAGCGCATACCTCTGGCGGGCTGAACAATTTACATTTCGTTTCCCACCAGTAGGTCGATAGGCTTCCAGACCTTAACCAAAATCGAATCAGCTTGTTCTTGTCACCTTGCCAACCCATCCACAAAGTTTCGTCAAAATCTAATCACAACTTTAAGATTCACGGGGGGGGGGGGGGGATATGTTCCTGGAAAAAAAAAATGTATAAAAAATGTTAATGTTGAATCCACGAATGTCAAGGCATTATTTCAATGGAAAAGAGAGGGAAAGGTTCCTTGTGAAGGGAAGAATTTTTTTTTAATCCCATGCAAAAAAAAATTAAATTAATTAAAACATCCACTAATACACCAGCAAAAAAAGCAAAGCACAAGGCCACGAATGTTGAAGCAGATCGCATTTTCTTCCCACGAATACACGGTCCGACTTTTATTTTTTAAGCCCCATCAACGGTGAAAAATCCCTTTAAAAACTATTTATCCAGATCATCAATTATCTAATCAATTCATCCTGTCACACACCCAAATTTGTCCACACAGTTTCATCCAAATCAGTCCACGTTTTGATATATCCTGCTGGCAAGCAAGCAACTGCAGTCCACCTCCGGTGGCAGACCTAACCAATTATATATTGGCAATATGGATTGCTCCCTGCCCTCTTATTGACAAGATAAATCACAAAGTACTAATATTATACATCTTGGACAATTTTTTATATATATATATATATATATATATATATATATATTTAAACAGTCACCAACAGCATGTACTCTGGTTAACTGGTTGGGAGGGGGGGCAGGGGGAGAATAAAAATAAATAAATAAAATTCACCTGCCAACCAAGCCCAAAAGGCAATGGTCCAAACAATCCTGACAAGATTCCTCATTTTTCAAACTGTAGAAGTCATACCAATAATACTCGGTGATCACCAAGGTTAGTCAGCAATACCTGTCTGTTGTCAAGATCAATTTTATTGCCAAGGACGACAAAAGGAAAGTTCTCTGGATCACGTGGGGACGCTTGGATAAGAAATTCGTCTCGCCAGCTGTCGAGAGTTTTAAACGTGCTGGCCTGCGTTACATCAAACACGAGCACACAGCAGTCCGCGCCACGGTAAAACGCCACACCCAGCGACTGGAAACGCTCTTGTCCTGCTGTGTCCCAGATCTGCAGATTCAACACAAAGTAAAAGTAGAGGTTTAAAAAAAAAAAAAAAAAAAAAAAAAAAAAAAAAGTCCAATCGGTACACACATTCCTGTAAACAGCTACCCCCATCTCAGCAGTATTAACATCAACGATGATGCATGTAAACATCTCATATGCTTCAAAATTTAAACTTTATCTTCAATATTCTTGAACAATCTACTTCATATTCAAAATAAAGTAACACATGAAAGACCCCCCCCCCAAAAAAAAAACAAAAAAAACACGTGTATCGTTCACCCTTCAAAAATCAAGCACATTGACTACATTTGGCATGAACCTGCAAGGAAAAGGTTTCCAATCACAGAGCAATTTGTGTTGAAGGTCAATTTGAGAGTTCTTCCTTGGGAAGTCAATGAGTTGCGATCAATGGAACCCTTTCCTCCCAGTGGAAGCCGGGGTGCTCAAAGGCAGCGACTCGGGCCCAGCTTTGTTCCTCGTGTGCACAAACAGTACTGACCTGGAAAAATTCACCCGTATTGTACTATACGGTACCTTATGCACACGCAGGCAGACAGCAGATAAATGGAACAAATCTTTCATTCCGAGATCAAATTAACCCACTTATCTATCTTGCCAGCCATTGGGAGGGGTTCAGTTTCAAATCTATTGTCCTTGTAATCAGCCACAAGCGATCCTCAGCTGACCACAGAGCAAAGCTGGCCTCCCAAGACAGGGTATGCCATCCTTCCTCAAAAACATCAGAACAACTGGGACCAAATTTGGTGTCCACCATTTGGGTCAAGCACCATTTCTTCCATGGCTTCAACCTGCCAGTACACCATGTCGGGTCATCCTCCGACCAATCCTTACCTCAAAAATCGACCTAACCCTCTTACTTACAGGTGAGTTTCCTTTCCCATTTCATGCCCACCCCCTCCCCTTGTTAGAACACAGCTTTGTTGCCCGGTTTCAGCCACAGACAACGATGTATTTAAATAAATAAAATCAAAGGTTACAGCCTTTTATGGGAGGGTACGCGAGTACGCGAGTGCTTGGGATCCGACGATTTTCTGTACCTGCATCGTGACCAGCCTGTCATCCACCATCACTTCCTTTGTGAGAAAGTCTGCACCAATCGTTGCCTTGTACTGGTTACTGAATTTTTTATTCACATATTGGTTCATGAGGGATGTCTTCCCAACACTTGGGGGGGGGGGTGTAGGAATAAGATAAAAAAAAAAAATCATTCACTTATCAATCCAGAACAAAATGGTTACACAAATCTACCAATTTGTTGTAAAAAAAATAAATAAATAAATAAATAAATGATATTCGACTTGCTTAACATCATGGTTTTCAACATCCAGACTTGGCTTCGAAAACGAGTTCAAAAGGAGGAAAAAAATAAAAATAAAAATAAAAAGTGCAACGCTTGGCTGTTGGAACAGAAGGTAACAGCTGCTCAAACGATCCTCGAATATGGGCGGCATGCGCAGTCACAGCTCAATTCAGAACAAAATAAAAACCTTCCATCTCAACGTCTTCAGCTCACGCGAGCATGCAGACAAATGCGAGCAAGGGGGGGGGGGGGCAGGTTTCCTCGAGGGAAAGTCAAGTCACGGTTGAAACTTCAATTGTGATGGGTACAAAGGGAGTGGTGGGGGAGGGAATCCTTCCAGTGCACCAAAGCTTTGTGACTTGACGCATGCACCTTGTGAAGAGTGAACCAAGCACATCAATAAAAAACACCAATCTGGTTGCCAAAAAAGTAAACTCAGGTATGGATTGGGAGAACCAAAAAAAAAAATAAAGAAGTTGATTCGGTGGCAAATACAAAGAGGGACACCCGAGCAACAAACTAGGATCTACTTTCCAAACATTTTACTTGTATCGACAAGTGTATAATCCACTGCTGTCTTGTCAAATTAGGGGGGGTTCCATTTTATATACGCTCTTTGCAGTTTCGGAAAGGCTCCGAGGAATTGTTCAACGCAAGGGACACATACACTTCAAAATAAATAAATATAAAACACTACCAGTGAGGGAAGCTGAATGAACGACCCTCCGAGGAGCAGTTATGGAGAAGTGAAGGACCACATGCATGTCCAACGAGAAAGCAGCACACAAGGGTCAAAAGGTCAAAAGGTCAAAGGGTGTCATGATGGTAGACAGAAAAGGTCGACAGGCAGCACAAGTTCTTCCTGTTGTCCCATGACCAGTCTGAGCAGAGTTATCGGCTTGCAGTCTTCTCTTGTACACGCGTTGCAAAACACCTACACCTCTCCAGACATGCTGCACCACACCACCCTAGTCCTCTCCACGTTGGGGCGAGCAAGAGGCCAAAAATTACACCCCTCCCCCCCATTCTTCTTCCTCAGAGTCATCATCCTCCACTTCCCAAGTCTCATTTTAACAGTTGGATGAGGCACTCCAGTGTTGTGTTCTCGGTGTTAAGGCCGAATGTTTAAATGGTTCTTCTGTGCTCGGGGGAAGCTTTCAGTACTTGTTGCATAGATGTAGCCGATAAAATAGAGCTTTTCCAAAAACCAGCTTGAATGTCAGTTTCCTCCATTGGTTAGACATGGTATTCCACAAGTAGACAGGAGGTTGCACCCCATCAATTCGCTGTGCTGGACCAGCAGACGTCCCAACTACATAATTAGATAAAAGGTGGGAAGTCAAAAGCCACAGTTCACCATCTGGGATAAATTAAATTACCAGTAACTTGGGAAGGTAACACTAGATTTGGGCACAGGGTCCTGAGCATATTTAGTCACATCAGAAGACATCCCTAGTCACCTACCAACCTGTCAGGCCGCAGAGTTATCCGTGGGTCATGGGCTTCAGGGAAGCAGGTCCGAGTCACCACTCTCCCCCATGAGCCCCGCAACAATAAACACAGACAAGTTGCTAACAGGTCGTGCAGTAACTGCTATGATCGGACTCTGTGTGCCTTGCCACCTCAAATCAAGGGGCTCGATTTTTATTCATTTACCACCGGCTGAGTCACCCTTCCCTCACCCTCGGATTCTCTGCTGGAGTGGTTGGGAACGCTTTTGAGCAACGATCCCACACACGAAATGAAAAAGCAGGGTCAATGAACCGGTTCAATTATGTCTGCGTCCACAAATATCAATTTATGAGGGGAACAACTTTGAAAATTGTTACATTTTCAACACCAATCAGAAAACAAACCGGTAGTTTTGCAGTACTTCGATGTGTTCAACAAGGTGGTGTACAAGACTGCATCAACGGCTGTAAACTCCTGGAATATATACATATTGTTGCGGATCCGGGGGTGGGGGGGGGGGCAGCACCCGACTCTCGACAGTCGAATGTTGCAGATTTGGCGCCACCCTCACCACCGCCATCTCCGGGGTTTATAACGCCGGCTGGCTCTGCACAGGCCTCGGGTCACGAGTCTTCAATCGCGATACCAATGTACCCCTGAACCTTACCAGTTGGGGAGATAGACCCCAGTTAGACTGGTTTTGTCAGATGCCGAGCGTTTTCTGCCAGTCTGTAACCATTTCTGTTTTATATACCAATCAAACGGATCATTCGACGCGACACAAATTGATCCAAAGCGGCAACTTCATACGGATCAGCCAGATTTATTGGGGAACATCGGTGAACACAACACAAGCAAAATATTCACGACAACGTATCACTCTCTAACCCATTCTTAAATTAGGGAACTACAGATTATGGGTTTCGAGGGGGTCCCTACCGAGATAAGCCTTAAACGACATGCAGACGAGACATAGACAGCATGCGGACAAGACAGAGTACTTGGTGATGTTTCATGGACGAGAGCATCGTGTCAAAAGCACGAATGTTGCTCGTAACAAGCCGATGTCCTTGGATTCTAACCCCAAGCTCGAGCACGCCGCGTGGAAAAAAAATGGCGCTCATCCTCCTTTGTCGCACCGCACGCGGCCTCCGCACGCTCTGACCCCGTGCAAGATCGACGGCACAAGACAGTCAGATCGGCGGTGGGTTCCAGCTTGTTTCGCACAAGGTCCAGCATACAAGTCCAGGCCTGGCCTGGCCTGTTCACCAGACAAGGCCAAATCGAGGTGCCGGGCTGGGTCCATGGAATTCCAAGACATCGTCGAGCCGTGAGGTGAGTAGGGAAAGTCAGAGGCTCTGTAGTTTCTCTTGCCTTACCGGCGCATGCTCGCCTCGAAGCCAGACTTCTCATCCAGCAGATCACCCCTCGACACCCGTCGTTTCTCTTGCCTTCCCGGCGCACGCTCACCTCAAAGCCTCCCCTGCATGCCTCAAAACCAACTGCTCAACTCCGTCCTCTGTTCTTTTCCACCTTTTCTTTATGGGGCACTGCCCTTTACGAAGCCGACAAACTCCTCTTAGTTTCACTTCCTTTTTGGCCACTCCCCCTCTCAGCGCTGGGCGGGGACTATTATCCAGAGAGAGGAAAGAAGCTCTCGATCCACCACTGCACAAACAAACAGCCTGTGACACCTCCTGACACACATGTAATGCCCATTTTACCAAACAGCCTGGCTAAACATGCATTTAATGGGGGATCTGGGCGAATCCTATATTTATTAGGATACTAAGGGCCATTTCCGTAACAATATATACATGGTTTAAATTAAATACAAACTCGAATAAAGTCATTGTTGGTCAAATGAATGATATTTTTTAATCAATGTATGGGGTAAGGTGTTCTATGAACTCGTTATCCCATGCATGTGAAACAACAACAACAAAAAAAAAAAGCAGCACAGTTAAGCAATTAGTTCATGTCGATCTGTCTTTGTAAGAAATGTCGAGGCTCGTATGAGAGCCAACACACAAAGTACAACAAGGGGAGCAGATGATGGGTGGGAGAGGGAAGGACAAAACAGTGTGGAACAGACATTAAGGAGATTTGTGGAAGGGAGAGGGATGGGGTGGGGAACACAGGGTATACAAGATGGACACCATAGAGACTTTCAGGAGGAAAGCAGGGAATATGAAAGAGGTGGGTTTGGGGTGGATTAACAGGGGGGGGAAAGATTGTGGATTTGGATGGGGGAAGATGAGAGATGGTGGTGAACAGCTGTTTTGAAGACCTGGAGGGAAGAATGGGATTGAAGAGTGTGTGGGAGTTTATTTAGTTTATGACCGAGGAACAACTCATTTGAATTTAATGTTATATTTTGAAGAATTGAAACACAGTTGAGACAAGTTTGCCGTTCTACAGTACTTTGTCTCTGAATTAGTCCTAACTGTACATGCACAGAGCAGCAAGATATTTAAAAAAAAAAAAATAAATAAAAAAACACTAACTGTTTTACTGGCAAACAAAATGGAAAAATTCTTCCAAACAGGAAACTTGCCATTTGTAAGGACATCACAATGACAAACAGTCACAAATAACTAATGTAACATTAGATAGGATGTCTTAGACAGAGGGGAAAACCCAGAATTTAATTAACAAGCCTTTAAACTTTTACGAGAGTCTGGTGTTCGCTTGCGATCCTGGGGTCCCGATGGCTGCTGAATTAACACCAGTTGGGGTTGACTCAACCAGTCATCCCTCCCAGGTTGATGAAGTGAGCACCAGTGTGTACTGGTGATAGGGGCACAGCATCAGTGGCATAGCCACACCCCTAAGCAATGACAACCAGCAGCCAAAAAGGCAGTACATGATGGGAACCTAAATTTATATAGCATTATATGCTTGAAAATAAATTGCCTTCATAATACTTCCAAGAACCATACCAGATGTTATCTAGAATGAGAGTGCAGGGCATTTGATAGGGTTCAGTCTGGGGGGAGGGGGGGGGTGAATATCAGCGGCTGCCGATTAATAAAGCCTCCATCTCAACTGTAACTCCGTCTCAGTGTATAACAGTGCTGTACTAGTGTGACGAAAGCAGTCACGCTAAACTTGACTTTTTTTTTTTTAAGATCCTGAAAATAATTTTATTTAAACTGAAGTGTATATTTGAAGTGCACACAGGATGCAGTGTTCTATGAACTCCATTTCATCATGTTGTTCAATACGGTGCCTCGAAAGCACAAGCATGTGGCGATAATGAGCCAAGAAAGAAAGAAAAAAGAAAAGTCCATGGACACTGCAGAAGAGGTGAGAATTTGTTCAAATTATCCAAATTAATGGGTGCTGGTGTTTGATGTTACACGAGCCAAAGCAAGAGAACCAAAGGCAAAATTGTGCGAAGAGGGAAGTGCATGCAAGAAGAGGACGATGCATGAAGCTCAAAGCAAGGCTATGGAGACCATCTTACTCCTGTGGACCTCAAATAACCAGTAGCATGGCAAACTTGTGGGTGAGAGGAAAAGCAGCGACTAACTTCAGGTGTCCAAGCACTTTTGCCTCCACCGATGAACCCATCTCACCAGGTCACTCACCCCAGCTTCATCACACGACCTCTAAAGTCGATTTAAATCAAGACTTTTTTTGGGGGGGGGGGTGGGGAGAGGGGTTGGGAACATGCCATTTTAAACCTTCCAAATGGCTTGAGGAACAGTTCCATGACTAATATTTTTGAGAGTCCCACAATACATCACAAACCTCGATGATTAGACAAACCCATACTACAATAGTGTTTACGATGCCAAAAAAAAAAAAAGATTGAAGACTTCGTGGCAGCAATGTGTGCACAGATTGACCAAATCTTCAGGAGAGAGAGAACGTTAGTTTCCACAACTCTGAATGTGCTGTAAACATTCTCATGGATGTATCGCATGGTCTGTCCTGGGAGATAGATTTAAGGTTTTCCTTGTTAACCACCCGTAACAGCCGTGGTACCCCTGAAAACATGGCCTGGTCCTCAACTGTATGCCCTGGTACAAACACGAACAAAAGGAAATTTTAATTGCTTCTTTGTTCTTTACAGAAGATGAAATGAAAGGAGGTACCAAGCGGTACAGAAGGGAAAAGTTAGCCGAACGAGAAAGTTTCATCCACAGGTCGAAACCAGAATCAACATGCCATGAACACACCGATGGCACAGTTATAAAATACCGCTCACTACAAATGTAACTATAACGCACTCTGTTGAGCTCATACCTCCATAGCACCACGTAATGCCTGATCCACGAGAACATAGCGTGTCCAATACATGTTTGAAATATCATTGCTGGACATTACTAAATCGCGTTTGGCCCCCACCTCTCAATGGTGAAGAATCACTTTAAAGATTAAATAATTCTCGTATCCAGATCCGAATCTTGACCAATTGAATTTGTCCTCGTCACACACCCAACCACCTGTTCACAAAGTTTCATTTGAATCCGTCCACAACTTTTTCCAGATATCATGATATATATATATATATAAAAATAAATAAAAAATCGTTTTAACCCTCATCTCACAATGGTGAAGAATCTCAAAAAAAAAAAAAAAAAAAAAAAAAAAAAATCCATGGTCAGATCAGGACCTTCACCAAAATCTAATCAGTTCGTCCGTGTCACACACCCAACCTGTCCACAATTTCATCCGGATCGGTCGACAACTTTTTGATATCCTGCACACAAACAAAGACAGACAGAAAGGGATGAAAACAACTTCACCTTTAGTGGCAGAGAACAACGGAAAAATTAATTAATTAAAAAGTTAAAGGGTTGCAATTTTGCTTTGGTCCCCATAACAGAAAGAGCATGTTACAAATCACCACCCAACTCAACATCAGCAATTTTAAAGGACGTACAGTAGGGAAAGGTTTATTTCTCAGAAGTTTAAGGAATTCTCGTTGAAACAAATTGGACCCAAGTAATGAGAAACCTGCCCCCCCCTGCAGAAGACACCCCATCCCCAAACCCCCTCCCAGTACTACCCAATATCAGGTCTTGAATGGGAAGGTGGGGGGGGGGTCTAAATGCAAAATTCAACCCCACCAGAACAATCGAGAGAACAGTGAATAGGTTACACAAGTTTGTACAACTTTAAACAAGTGAGTGTGTCACACACCACACGATTATAATCATCCAACGATATTCAGCTCGAGACACTCCAGAGCTGAAATGTCAACACCATGGGACCAAGACCGATGAGTAACACTCACATCCCCTCAAAACACATGACCTCCTCCCTCCCCCACACACAACCTCCCTGCGTTTGGTACAAAGGAGGAACCGTACTAGATATTTCTCCATAAAAATAAACCGAGAAGTCGCTTAAATATTACAAGTTATTAAACTAGAAGGGCATTCAGTGGAGCGCGTACCTCCACTACATGTAAAAAGGTGGTTTTGTATCCCAATGACAGGCTGGACCTGGAACAGAACCAAAACCAGAATCGAAACGGCTTGTTCTCGTCACCGAATCAACTCGTCCACCTTTTGATAGATTGTACAGTAGTTTATGGTCCCATCTCTCAATAGTGAAGATTCACTTAAATTTGAGTATCTGGACCTTCACCAAAATCTCATCATTTGGTCCCTCACACCGAACTTGATACATCCTGTTCACCGACACACATGAAAACAACCTCTATCCACCTTAAGTGGTGGAGGCAATTATGAAGTACTCCAACATGGCATTAAACAAAACAACTAATCACAAAACTCCACAGAACTGAGATGAAGCCAACGTACCCCGAATCACCGAGGATGATCACTTTAAGAAGAACCTTCTTCCTGGAACTCATGGCTGGATGAGGGAGGAAAAATGAACAATTAATCATCATACAGGCCCCCACGTCACAGAGTCATCATTATAACTACACCACACACCAGCTCACCTAAAATCATTATAACTACACTACACATCAGCTCACCTAAAATCATTATAACTACACTACACACCAGCTCACCTAAAGCCATCATTACGATACTACACACCGGCTCACCGAAAGCAATCATTATAACTACATTACACATCGGCTCACCTAAAGCCATCATTATAACTACACTACACATCGGATCACCTAAAATCATTATAACTACACTACACACCAGCTCACCTAAAGCCATCATTACAATACTACACACCGGCTCACCGAAAGCAATCATTATAACTACATTACACATCGGCTCACCTAAAGCCATCATTATAACTACACTACACATCGGATCACCTAAAATCATTATAACGATACTGCACACCAGCTCACCGAAAGCAATCATTATAACTACATTACACATCGGCTCACCTAAAATTATTATAACTACACTACACACCAGCTCACCGAAAGCCATCATTACGATATGACACACCGGCTCACCGAAAGCAATCATTATAACTACATTACACATCGGCTCACCTAAAGCCATCATTATAACTACACTACACATCGGATCACCTAAAACCATCATTATAACTACACTACACACCAGCTCACCTAAAGCCATCATTACGATACTACACACCGGCTCACCGAAAGCAATCATTATAACTACATTACACATCGGCTCACCTAAAGCCATCATTATAACTACACTACACATCGGATCACCTAAAACCATCATTATAACTACACTACACACCAGCTCACCGAAAGCAATCATTATAACTACATTACACATCGGCTCACCTAAAATCATTATAACTACACCACACATCAGCTCACCTAAAGCCATCATTACGATACTACACACCGGCTCACCGAAAGCAATCATTATAACTACATTACACATCGGCTCACCTAAAATTACTACAACTACATGACACACCGGCTCACCTAAAGCCATCATTATAACTACACATCGGCTCACCTAAAACCATCATTATAACTACATGACACACCAGCTCACCAAAAGCCATCATTACAACTACACTACACACCGGCTCACCGAAAGCAATCATTATAACTACACTACACACCGGCTCACCTAAAATTATAACTACACACCGGCTCACCTAAAATCATTACAACTACACTACACACCGAAAGCCATCATAACACTACACACCGACTCACCTAGTAATCATGATAACTACACAGGCTCACCAAGCAATCTTTATAACTACACTACACACCGAAAGCCATCATAACACTACACACCCACTCACCTAGTAATCATGATAACTACACAGGCTCACCAAGCAATCATTATAACTACACTACACACCGGCTCACCTAAAATCATTACAACTACACTACACACCGAAAGCCATCATAACACTACACACAGACTCACCTAGTAATCATGATAACTACACAGGCTCACCAAGCAATCATTATAATTACACACCGGCTCACCTAAAATCATTATAACTACACAACACACCAGCTCACCGAAAGCAATCACAACACTACACACCGACTCACCTAGTAATCATTAAAACTACACAGACTCACCAAGCAATCATTATAACTACACACCAGCTCATCTAGTAATCATTATAACTACACATCGGCACACCTAGTAATCATTACAACTACACACCAGCTCACCTAGTAATCATAACTAAATTACACACCGACTCACCTAGTGATTATAACTACACAACACACCAGCTCACCGAAAGCAATCACAACACTACACACCGACTCACCTAATAATCATTAAAACTACACACAGACTCACCAAGCAATCATTATAACTACACACCAGCTCATCTAGTAATCATTATAACTACACACCAGCTCACCTAGTAATCATAACTAAATTACACACCGACTCACCTAGTAATCATGATAACTACACTACACTACACACAGACTCACCTCCCAACAAGGCACTGGCTCAACACAAAACTACTTTGTACCTGTTTAACCAACACAGTTTATCACAATTCAGTAGTAGTAGTAGTAGTAGTAGTAGTAGTAGTAGTAGTAGTAGTAGTAGTAGTAGTAGTAGCCCCTCCCCCCACCCCTGAAAACATCAAACGCACGTCCCACCACCGGACGTCGAGCCAAGGCCGAACACAGCAGGTAACCACACCAAGCCACGTCACGTCCCGTCACGACCGCCTCACCTGACTTGACTTCACCAACAACCGGGTAAGAAGGAACAGGGAGAGAGGGGGGAGGGTGAAACGAGTTAACCCAGCGAGACGAAGACGCCGATTATCACAACTGGTGCCCACAAGATGGCGACTGCGGGTCACGAGCTTCAACGTCACAGCCCCGGCCGCGTCCGCCGAACCGTTTCCTCCTCCCTCAACGAGCGTTTATATACCGCACGATCGATCATCAATCAGGGAACACACCTTGTCCGAAAAATCTGTTTGAGCGTTTCTGTGAAGGCGTCACGAACCAATGAAGTAAATAATCAGAGTTAATGCATGATGACGAAATTCCATGATGACGTCATCGTCTGCTCGTCGTTTTTTTTATCCTCGACCATAAAAAAACAACAACAACAACCTATAAATAGTGTTCCGTCGTCGAAGGTTTTGTCGTGCCGAATTGGAGTGTACACTTTCACTCACAAAATAATAATAATAATAATAATAATAATAATAATAATAATAATAATAATAATAACAATGATTATTATTCCCACATCAGAAATGAGTCATCGGTCCCCCCCCCCACGTGACGGTCGGAGCACGTGGACGCCGTGATCACGTGACTCGCAGTTGCTCGTGCTTATTTCGTCACAGGATTAGTAACATGTTCATGTTGGTATAAAAAACTGTCAGTCCACTCAGACGTCACGTCACGTGACGTGTCATGTGCTTCGACAAGGCCGCTTACCGTGTCGATCTCCTGTCCAAGCCTCTTGTCTGTCCTCTCAAGCCTCCGACATTCAGGGTCGCCTCGTCGACGTCACTGCTTCATAATCATGGCCCCGAGACCCCAAAGTCAGTTTAATCCACCTCGAGCTCTCCCGCTTTCAAATTTGTCCTATCTACTTAGTACGTATGCAAATATCCTGGAATTTTGACCCAGCCCGTCAAGCTAACACCTTGCAGCCGTGGCCTCTGCCAATGATGCTACCCCGCAGCTTTGGACTGAATCTAAATGAAGAAGGAGAAGAAGAAAAAGAAGAGAGTTGGCGTCCAGTATTTTATTGTGAATTGGTGTGGAATTTTGGCTTTGTGGTATTATGCATCCACAAGGTCTACCTACCTACCTACCTACCTACCTACCTGGCTACCTACCCACCTACCCACCGACGTCTTCCCATACGAAGCTCCCAGGGCTTGTCGTTTTCCTGCCTTTCGGACATTGCACGTGATTTTGTCCTCACAAGTACAACGGTGATCAGGAATGGATATACAATAACGATGACAAGATCGTACTGTTGTGGGGCCGGGTATCGGTGGTGAGCACGACCGCGAGAGGGAGCAGTAGAGTCTGCTCCACCGAACACACCGGAATTTAGGCCATGACCCTCGGATCAGTCCGAAAGGCACGGGTCCCTTACAGGACCGTGAATCACCAATAATTCGACCACGTGGGGTAGGGTTAATTGCCAAACTTCAATATACCTAATTACCCACGTGGCAAAACTACCGGGGAATTCACACCCTCAACGGACCTCGAGCGGGACGAGCCATTACCGTGCTCAAACCGTTTGTAACCCGAGCGGATGGTTACCGATGCCTGTCAGTCCAAATGAACAATTTACTGCCTCGCCATTCCTCAACAGGCACCGTGCTCAGCCAATAAAATAAATGACAGGGAACGAGCTGGGACATTCAACAATAGGGAAATTTATTACAATAATAATCGGGGCAGGAAGCACGTTAGGGCAGAGTTATCCGAATATCAGGCAGGCAATATACAGTGAGCAAAAGCAATTGACAGTTCTACTTAAGAGCTGGGGCCTTCACACAGACACACACCCAAAAGAAACGGACCCCTTAGGGTCTTTATTGAAGGCTTCCAGCTCGAGGAAAGGTGAGCTGGAGGCCAGAGCCTGTGCTTGGACCTGTCCACCTCGTGCGGTCTTCGACAATCTGGCTCAGTGGCGGGATTCAAACCCGCAGCTTTCACGTGGCGTCAGGGACGAAGGCACCAGGAGTGGATCGGCAGACGCCAGCACGATCCGGATGGCAAAAACAAGCGAGGAGGCGGCGAGGCAGGCGAAGCAAGTGATTCTTCTCAGGCTCCGACGCCAACACGAACATGAACACAAACACACACTCCAAAGGGAGCCTAGTCTTTTTATCCACTCCCTGAGCGGGGCGGAGCCTCGGTGTCAGACACTCTGGGCGCGCTTGGTTGGACAGGGATCAGGTGTGTTGACGCGCTGTGAAAACACCAACTGAACAGCAAAGGGAGCCTGGTAAAGCGCTAGTTCAGTGGAGGAGTTGTGAACGCGAATGGCAGGGGGGTGGTTGCTTTGTCGGATCTAAGGATTTAAAGACCTGACTATAAAACAACTTCGCAGCGCACGTACACTTAATTACCCATTAAACAAGGGACGGGGCCCGAACTAGAAACACATACTTACCGATATAACTGATCTATAAGGACTCTGGCTGTTGTGTGCGATCAGTTCCAGATTCGTAACAGTACGTGCTCGAACTGTGCTACCTTCCAGTGGAAATCCAACAAACACCTACATCTGTCATGGGGGTAACATTTTGGGGGGAAATCATTATATCGGTGGGAAAATCACTCCCGATCAACGAACTACTTTTCAGGAACACGCGGCGTTGGTAAATCGATAGATTATGTACAATGCATTACAAGCTCAGCATTATACATGTATCATTCAGAGGAAATAATTTTTTAAAATGCTCCTATCTCCGAAACCGCCTCATGGAAAAAATTGAAACTTGGCACATGCGAAGTACTCACCATGGGAAATAAGTTTGGATTTTTTTCTTAATGATGTCATAGTCATAATTCGTTATGACGTCATAATTGCATCTGCCGAATGGTTTTATCCGATCAGTGTGAAAATTTTTGAGGGTCATCCAGGGATAAATTGTATGGGGGGGAAATTATTTTAAACTTCGTTCTCCAGAACGGCTTAACAGATCAAAAGGAAACTTCACGCACATGTTCCCCAATCCTTGGGGATACCAGGGTGTTCACGAGTAATTAATCGGTCACGTGGTCTGCCAGCAATATTGGATTGAACGAAAATCTTAAAATAATTTTTCTTTTGAACCGCTTAATCAATCGACGTGAAACGTCACAATTATGATCTCGTAGTGATGGGGAACATATTGTCGTGGGGTCTGGCAGTTCGGTTAATCCCCCATCACCCAATAGTGGTGGACGAGCGGTTAACACCAACCAGGCCGGATTGCCGAGAGTTTTCCTTAGGAGGCAGACACGTGATCCTCAGAGATAATCACACACACGGAAGTGGAATTGGCACCATTGGTGGAGTGATGGACGCACAGCACATGGGGTTTATACTCGGACCCCACGACAAATACATGGACACAGCAACTTAAAATAAACGCGGATTTTATGAAAATCGACAAATATTTACAAGTGACAATAATTCAGATTGCAATAACACTTGAAGTAAACTAAGCCGAAAGTCGAGGCACCTCTACGCGCGGACTCTAATACAGAAAAGGGGAAAACGAAAGAAAAGAAAATCCTCCCTTTATTTTGACACTTAGCTTGGTCCAGAGATGGTCTCTGTGGAAATTTGGAATCTCGGCGTGTCTGTGTCTGCCTCCTTATGCTTCGCCCTGCATGGGTAGACGCGCCGAAAATGGAGCTGAGCCGCTCTCTCACAGCAGGATGGTGTAAGTGAGGAAATTTGTGGCGATATTCAACGCCACGGCTCACCATCCGTCATGCAGCATCTTCGTCGATTGCGCTTACCGACCCGCAGCTTTGCAGAATGGTGCCGTCTCTTCGGTGAAAAACATGAGGCTTCCAGGTCCGTCTCTCACGATCAGCCAAGAGTCGATGGCCAGCGTCTTGCTCAGTACGTGAGCCAATTCACAGCACGACGCGAGAATCAAGCAGCCATCTCGTCGTGCCGAGAGGAGAGCAAAGCAAGATCCTCAATCCCAACCACATTCCTCTAACAACTACTACTGCGAACCTCACCCTTCTTCCACCACTCGCCATGGCTTTTCAGCACGAAACCCGGGAAGGCGAGGCTTCTGCCTGCTCGGCACGCCTGGCTCGCTTGTTGTTATGGAGGTTGTGGTTATAAAAATGCAACTCCTTCATGGTTGACTTGTAAATGCGAAAACGTAGGAATAGGTCACAGGGGGCAATCACATACTGGGCAAAATTATCCTTAATCCCTATCTAATTAACACCATAGCACCCCGCCGTGTGGTGACAAGTCACACTTAAACTCACTGTTTCCTGACTTAGTTTACATCGAGATGTCTCCTACACGTCCACGGACCAAGCAACACACACACACACACACACACACACACACACACACACACACACACACACACACACACACACACACACACACACACACACACACACACAATTCAAACTTTCCCATTGAAATTCCTCCATCTACCCCCACAACCATAACAATATGTTTTTAATTTCAACCTGATCAGACGCATTGTCTGGCAGCAAGAATTATTTAATATTTTGAATCTGGGTTCACGGATTTAAATCAAACTTGGTACAAGTATGTGTAATGATGTAATAATGTGGACAGAGGCATATCTGGTGATGTAATGACGTCCAAGAGTGCCCTTCTTGTATTTTAATAATAAACACTGATGGGAAGGTCATATCTGGAGCTTGTTCACGCACAGAGTAAGTTTAAAACGATGATATTTACTATTAATTATGTTTGTAAGGGGGAGGGAGGGCAGTGGGAGTTGTATGAGCTGCGAGAGCCATTAAAAATATATATTTACTCGTATAATATTCAGAGAGACAGGAAGATATGATGTTTTGTAGCAAGAAGAAGCGTTATTTTAAAACACTACATGTACAAATGTGATCATATTTTCTTTAACTTCTGGGATGTTTCGTTTCGACGGTACAGCCTCGAGAGCATGCCAAAGTCTGAAGCCTCGGCCTAGAGTCGGGTGTGCTTATGTCTTTATTTTGTTATTTGACATCCTACCGAGGTAAATGAACACTTATTTTACTCTGCCCGCGTTACGCATCATGTGCAGCGAATTTCACCTCCCTGTGCCTTGTATTTGTTGTGATTTTTAAAATGTTTCAGTACACCGCCCTTGAGGCCCGGTTGCAAGTCACCGTCTACATTTCTAATATAGGTGACGCAATTACTCTTTTATGAGAAATGTTTTTTGAGTATTTTGATTCTGAAAAATAGACCAGAGTGAACACAGTCATGTTTACAGAATGGTCCTGGAAACCCTACTCAAATCATCCTCATGGAAGGGGACAAACAAATACACACTGTGTTTTATATAGGGAAAGTTTTTTTGGTTCCAGGGCCACAACATAAAATTGAGGGGGAGGGGAGTAAAAAGAAGGGAGGGTAGGGTGAAGAGGGAGCAAGGAGGGATGGGGAGTGAGGAGGATTGAGGGAGAGAGGAGGGGTGGTGGAAGGGAAGAAGACAGGGTGAAGGGAGGGGAAAGAAGTGTGAGGGGAGGGAAAGGTAGCGTGAGAGGAGGGAAAGGGAAGGCAGTGTGAGGGAGGGTTTGTCCGGAAATAACCACCATCCAGATAAGTTCAGAGATAGAGAGCGGGAGAGAGGGGGAGGGAGAGGGGTGGGAGAGAGGTAGGGGTGGGGGAGAGACAGAGGAAGAGAGGAGAGAGATGGGAAGGGGAGGGGGGGAAGGGGAGGGGGGAAGGGGAGGAGAGTGGGGGGGGGGATTCCAGCAGGTATGACATCCAGTTTAACAGCACACACATTGATGGATCACCCTGCCTGTGAAACACCGGGATGACAGTTTATAGCTGGGTCAGGATTCAAACCCAGGTTAGACAGCTTTGAGCGAGTATGCGTACCTCTCGGCTATCCTGTTGTGATGTTAACGAAACGTTTCATTTTTTTTTCTTGTTTGTATTTAACTCTGCCAAAGTGACCACAGAACAACGCGGGGTCATCACAGGCGAGTGGCCTCCGAACATCGTTCAAGTCGATCAATATACAGTATTCAGTGACAGTGTGAATATTGTAGAGCGCTTGCTAAGTGGCTTAATCACTCCAATGAAACAGTTGATAAGTAACGGCTCGCTTGGCACGGAGTAGCAATTACCTAACCGTGATATTAACCAAACACCTCCCGAGACGCCCAAAATATCAAATATGTCCAAATTGGACAAAGGAACACTTTTTTAAGCAGTCGGAACTGCTGCTACATTCAATTCTGAAGCTTACATTTTGTAATTCGGTTCAGTTTAAGAGATTCTCAAGGTTATGGCATGTGCGGAAATGAAATAAAGCCACGAACACTGGCGTCTCTGGGTGTTTTAAGAATTGCAGTGTACCCAGTGATTCGTAGCTATGATGAACAAGCATCCGATAATATGAGTGAGGAAAGTGAAAACAACAACTTTATCATTCAGAAATCGTTGCGGCCAAAAACATGGCGGCTTCAGATCCCAGTGAGGTTACCCAGAATACGCCTTAAGACTCCATATCGAGCGAGCTGACCAAATATGAACCTTGATAAAGGACATAATTAAATAAGACCGTTAATTATCTCCAAAAGGGGTGTTTTAATTAACCCAAACACCCAATTTTCACTCTTGCGCTCCCTTGGAGTTCCCTTGATATGCATGCAAAGTTTCAGGCTGTACAAGGTTTCATGGTTTTGGAGGTATGGAGGAGACTCACCGACACACCGACATATATCTGTACAGATATTTCCGTGAGTCCGATTTTAATTCAGGGACAGAACAATTATGGTTAACCATCATCACATTGCTACTCTTTCGTGTAAATGCTGAAATTTGTGTTTGAAAGACGATTTCACTCGCAAATTTCGCGTCACCAACGGCAGGTTAAATGTGTTCGCTGAGCAGAACCGAGTCACGGAAAACACCTACACAGCGCGCACGCGCAAAAGGCTTCGTATAGCATCTGTACGTCATTTGGAAAGTCTGGTCTTGCGATGCATTATATGGAAAATGTGAGAATCATTCGATGGATAATATTTGCATGTCATGCCTTAGTTCAGGACTTCAGGTACATCCAAGAATGCCCTTTCGATCTTCGTTGTTTCTTCTGGACTGACTCTCAAACAGTGCTGAATGCACCTCTGAGAACTCCAACATTGCGAGGATCAAATTGCGAGCTGTGACCAGTGATTGAATTTCAGAGATTCATAATTACCTCCACCACTGAAGGTGAAGGAGGTTATGTTTTCACCCCTTTCTGTCTGTTTGTTAATTGTCGGAATCCTTGGGATTTCGGCAATTATGTTGGTTGGTTGTGTGTGTCATTCTGTCTGTCTGTTTGTTTGTGTGTTTCTTTACCCTGTAGCAGCCACACCGTTTCAGCGATCATGACCAAACTGGGTACAGACGTCGGCCATGGTCCAACTTAGACACATGTTGTTTTTGGTGAATCGAGGTCAAAGGTCAAGGTCAAGGTCACCGAAAAACCGAAATTCTTATTTTCACAATAACGTGCGCTAACATGATCGTATCGACTTCAAACCAAATCCAAAATGTGCATCTTCCAATACACCATCCAACCATATGTCTCATTGGGGTGTCACACCAACACCCTTCTTACCGGTCGGGGGTCGAATGTCAGGGGGGTCGGGTCAAAACTTTCAAATTGCGATAAAAACGCCATTTCAAGTCCGATTGACTTCCACGTTATGATTATGACCAAACTAAGTGCTATAACTCATTAAACAGTTGCAATATCAACTTATAAGAACCAAATTGATTTCCAGGTTTTTGTTTTTTCAGAGATCATGGAGATATGACAAAGCTATTCCGGCAATTCCTTACTCAATGAGCAATTTCATTTGTTAGATTTCGTAAGTATAGTGATGACTTCCGTCCTCTGTTTGTGTGTGTGCGTGTGTGTGTGTGTGTGTGTGTGTGTGTGTGTGTGTGTGTTTGTGTGTTTGTTTGTAGGCACGATAACTCGAGAATGGAAGAAGCTACCAATGTCAAATTACACCATGTGATTCAGGAGGGTGATGGCTAGCGCTGATTAGATTTTGGTCAAAATCGGTCAAAGGTCAAGGTCACAGTGAGGTCAAACATCCAAAACATTAGATTTTTGATGGTTTGGTACAGAATCATCGTAGAAACTTCTGGTTTGTGTCGCTACCTTCTCTAGAGACAGCTTTTATTAGACAAGGTCAGAGGTCAAGTTGATGATTTCGTAATTACCAGTCTATGAGTGATTGTTTAGATCCTGGTGTTGGCGCAGTGGTTAGGGCAGCGGCTTGGGATCCAAAAGGTCCTGAGTTCAAGCCCCATTGGGCCACTGAATTAATACACCAGGGGGTTGACTCAGCCTGTCATCCTTCCGAGGTCGGCGAAATGAGTACCAGTATACTGGGCCGGTGTATACCCCGGTTAAAATAGGTGTACCATATCTCTGTGTCGTAAGAGGCGACCAGGGTTGCGTCAGGAAGGGCATCCGGTGTAAAACATGTGCCAAATCACTATGCGGATCACACGGATGATCCGCTGTGGCGACCCCTAACGGGAGCAGGCGAAAGAAGAAGAAGAAGAAGAAGAAGAAGACTGCTTGTTTAGATTTCGTAAGTATATTGATGACTTCCGTCCTCTGTTTGTGTGTTTGTTTGTGTGTGTTTGTGTGTTTGTGTGTTTGTTTGTAAGCACGATAACTCAAGAACAGAAGAAGCTACCAATGTCAAATTACACCACGTGATTCAGGAGGGTGATGGCTAGCGCTGATTAGCTTTTGGTCAAAATCGGTCAAAGGTCAAGGTCACAGTGAGGTCAAACATAATTCCATAAATTCATGCGGAGAAATGGAGTACTTTTGCTTCGGTCGACGTTACGAGTTCGTTTTAACTTCGATTTTAATTTTGTCTTCGGTTTTTGCGATCGCTTAGGACGTTTAAAACTCGGTTGTCGAAATTCTGGTTAAAATCGGATGTTTTGGAGACGTTTTAAGATTGTATAAAAAATATTTCACTCGTCGCGTCACGGCTCATCACGTGGTGCAGCGCGCTCGAGCAGACGCGTCGTTGAGTCGCGTAAAGGTTTTGCGTGTGTGCGCTGATGGTGTTTTCGATAAAGATCGTGTTTAAAAGTCATTTTTATCCCAATAAAGGTTATCGTCGCATGCCTGACTCGCTAAGCCGTCGGATTATGTAAAGATTGTTGGTGGATGGCCGAATATTACGGTTTTGTGACTTTGATAAAATAATATTAAATAATTGCGTGGAGAAATGGAGATTTTTGCTTCGGTCGACGTTACGATTTTTGATGGTTTGGTACAGAATCATCGTAGAAACTTCTGGTTTCCGTCGCGACCTTCTCTCGAGACAGCTTTTATTAGACAAGGTCAGAGGTCAAGTTGACGATTTCGTAAGTACCAGTCTATGACTGCTTGTTTGTTTGTTTGTTTTTGTGTACAGGATATCTCAAAAAGTTGTGGACGGATTCGGATGAAATTTTGTGGGCAAGTTGGGTGTGTGACACGGACGAACTGATTAGATTTTGGTGAAGATCCGGATCCGGATCCGACTATTATAATTTTTAAATGATTCTTCACCATTGAGAGATTGGGATAAACTGATATATGTAAAGTAGCATATGTAAACAAGGTATTCACTATATGTATGCATTTATGTAAAGTAGGTATACTTACTATATGTATGCATTTATGTAAAATTTGTACACTCACTATATGTATGCATTTATGTAAAGTAGGTATACTTACTATATGTATGCATTTATGTAAAGTAGGTATACTTACTATATGTATGCATTTATGTAAAGTATGTATACTCACTATATGTATGCATTTATGTAAAATCTGTACACTCACGATGTGTATGCGTTTATGTAAAGTAGGTACTAGGTACACTCACTGTGTATGCATTTATGTAAAGTAGGTACACTCACTGTGTGTATGCATTTATGTAAAGTAGCTGCACTCACTGGATGTATGCATTTATGTAAAGTAGGTACACTCACTGGATGTAAGCATTTATGTAAAGTAGGTACACTCACTGGATGTAAGCATTTATGTAAAGTAGGTACACTCACTGGATGTATGCATTTATGAAAATAGAGACTCACTATGTGTTTGCATTTTTGTAAAATAGGTACACTCACTATGTGTATGCATTTATGTAAAGTAAGTAAACTAACTATGTGTATGCATTTATGTAAAGTAGGTACACTCACAAAAGAGTTGACTTATTTGGTGTAAAGCCCGACTGCTCTGGATGCTAGTGCTCAAGCAGATGGTGGCAAACCCTTTCGATAATTATCCGAGCAAAGACCTTACCCGGCACTGAGAGCAGCGTCACCCCCTCGGTAGTTGTTGCAGTCTTGGCGATCACCCTTCCCTTTCCAGAGAGGCACAACAAGGCCCCTCTTCCAATCAGTTGGAATGATGCCTGTGTTCCAGGCAGAGCACAAAACTGCATGCAACGACACGAGTGCAGCATTTCCACCAGCCTTGAGAAGTTCAGCATGGATGCCACAGATCCCTGGAGCTTCACCCCATTTCAACCGGTTCACCGCAACCCGTGTTTCCACAAATAAAGTTGGACCACAGTTCATTGGAGGGTCAGCAATAGGGATTGTAACACCCTTGACATCCAACTCAACAGCTGGTGGATCAGTCTGGTACAACCGTTCAAAGTAACTGGCCCAGCGGGCCTTCACCTTGGACTCCTCTGTCAAAAGCCCACCACCCTCCTCTCTAACTGCAGTACACAGAGGGATGGGCTTGGACTCACACAATGCATGAATTCCCCTTTAAGCGGGATGAGAATCACTTGACCACAGGTGATGTTCTACCCCCTCACAGATTCCTCACACATAGGCCTCCTTGTCCAGCCTCAGCGCATGAGCAGTTTTATGCCTCAGCTCCCCGAACAGCTCAGCTCTGCCATTCAGCCTGGCTCTGCGACTCTGGTCAATAGTATCCAGTGTCCATTGAGAGACAAAATTCTTCTTCGCCCTCCAGTGAGTTCCAAGACATGTTCCGGCAACATCAAAGACGGTGGTCTTGAAGGCACTCCACAACTCTTCAGGACCTCCCAAAGCACCCAGATACCCCCCCCAAATCTCAACTCAGCTTGTTCGCAAACTCCTCAACTACCCTCTCATCCTTGAGCTTGCCAACATTCAGCCTAGGCTGGGATGGTACCATTCACCTGGATTTAAGGTGCAAGTTAAGAGTTGCTACAACAAGCTGGTGGTCAGTATTGAGGAACTGAGCACTCTGGTAGACCCTGCAATTCTGGATCATCCTCCAGTGACCATCAACGAGGACATGGTCAATCTTGTTTGCCACACCGCCAGCGTTGGAATACCAAGTCCAGCGATGAGCTTGTGGGCGCTGAAACCTTGAACCAGCCACCCTAAGTCCATGACTTCTTGCAAAGTCAAGGAACTTAGTGCTATTCTGGTTCACAGTTCCTGACCCATGGGGACCAACACACACCTCATAACCATCCCTATCAGTTCCAGTCGATGCATTGAAATCCCCCAAGACTAGAAGTGTATCTCGTCTGGGGCACTGATCAACCACAGACTCGAGTGTGGCGTGGAATGCATCCTTCACGGTGAGATCACTCGCCTCAGTCGGAGCATAAACAGAGACCAGGGAAATGACACCTAAGGAGTGGCGAATCCTTAATCTCATAATACGCTCGTTGACCGGTGTTACCTCAATTATCATTGGGGTCAGCTTATTGGACACAGCTACAGCAACTCCTTGAGTATGGTAACCATCAGAGCGACCAGACCAATAGTAGGTGTAACCACCCACCATTATCTCGCCGCAATCCGGTCTCCGAACCTCAGAGAGTGCTGCAATCCCGATGTCCAAACGCTTGAGCTCAGATGATAACAGAGACAGGTGATCATCCTCTCTTAGGGATAGGACATTCCAGGTACCCACCCGAAGGGACTGCCTCAGGTTGACCCAAGGAGACCGCCGTCTGGTGGCGACACCTCAGCACCACCCCGACACACACTAACACAATCTGACCCGGGAATGTTACCCCGTGGTTTCCCTCCTATCATCAAAGATTGGGAGTCCCGAAGGCTTTGCCCCAATCCCGTCATCCGGTGAGCTGCCCTGCGAAGGGAAGCTGCACAGGAGGTACTCCCACGGAGTGGGTTTTCAGATTTTTTTACGCTTCTGGAATGTTTCTCAGAATGAAGGGTTTCACGGTGGCCGGAATGCCAATCATGCCACCAACCTCCTGATACAAAGTAACCCAACTGCAGGAGGACGTCCGCAGACACAGTTGGGCACCAGATGTGGATGGCCGTTGGCTCACAAGGACCTCCTCCGCCCTTTGATAGGTTTTGTTTTTTAATCCTGCTGAATGTCCATATCAAACACCCTCCTCACCAAAAAACCTGGTGGGGGAGACGGTTTAGTCACCGCCAACCCGATCAAGGAACAGGTTAGTACAGGTTTACATGGTACCTGTCGCAAGTCACAGATCTAGTCTGACTTGACCTGACAATAAAAAAAGGAAAGTAGGTACACTCACTATGTGTATGCATTTCGGGAAGAGTATCTTCTACCAAGAAGAGGTAATACTAGGTTCTGTGGTTCTGCCCCATAATATCAAACAATAACAGTTGCCTTTTGTGTTGATAGTAAATATTAGTATTCCGACATTGGATGGAAGGTTGTAGTTGATATAGTGGGGCAACTTAGCATAACAATTGTGCATTTTGTGAGAAAAGCACCAAATTTGGCACACTAGTAGCCTATCATATTATGAAGAGATTTGGATATTGAGCCATCTCAAAATTTTTGATGGTAGTGGAAAATGGCTGCCACAGCCAGCAGCGGTTGAATCTCAGATGGCTCAATATCCAAATCTGTTCATAATATGATAGGCTACTAGTGTGCCAAATTTAGTGCTTTCCTCACAAAATGCACAATTGTTTTGCTATATTTTGCTAAGTTGCCCCTCTAATAGTGGAATCACTGAAGTCGTGACACAGGGTTGGATCGGGAAACAAACTTCGGCGTAACATCCAAGTTTCATTCGGCTCCAGGTCACTTCATCAATAACAAAACAAAACTAAAGTCATGTTTTTCTTTATGTTCTTGAAAATATGTTTTGTTATTTTCGGCAATTTTTTGTTATTCTACGTTTCTTCATGTTTTCGGGGTAAAGTTGAAAGAAGCGACGAGATGTTGGCTTGAAGACCATTTTGAGACCAAAGTTCGCAGGCAAAAGTTCACCATGACGAGGCCAAGAACTCCATACATAGCCTTTCAATGTACAACACATCCTGAAACCTTATAAATATAATATCTTTCTTGAAAATAATATCTTGAGGCTGTGTGCTTTTCTCACAGGCATCGTGGGGTACCCCCCTCCCCCCCCTTCTTCCCCCAATCTCAATACTCCTTGTGTGTTATACAATGTAATGTTCAAAACATATTCAGGTGTTACGTATTAAAAACTGGAAAATTACATCAATAAATGAAGAAGATGATTCGACGGCTTTCATTTTGCACACAAGAATGTTTTGGAATGTACAAACTTCAGGTTAAATCAACATTCCCCTTCCATTTGGAGGAGAGGGGAAGGACCCCCCCCTCCCCCACCCCATCAGACTCTCCTCCTCAGTCTTTTCCCTCCCTTACACCATGGATCCCTTCCATCCCACCTCTCTTTCTTCTCTTAATGTTGTCAACTTTATATGTACTCAGGGATCAGGACTCGGACCATTAGTATTAATTATTTACATCAATGATTTGGAGAGAGGGGTGAAGAGGTTTTCCAAATTTGCAGATGACACAAAGCTTGGAGGGAAGGTGGATAGCAGAGGGGGTGGTGATCAGATTCAGGAAAGTGTTGATACTTTCATAGATTGGGCAAAAGATTGGAGAATGTAATTTAACCTGAGCAAGTGTAAGGTGTTGGGGATTGGGAAGAACAATATAAATAGAGATTACAGGATACAAGGGGTAATGTTGGAGTGTGTCACATGGGGGAAGGATCTCGGGGTGGTAAGAGACATGGGAGGTAAGCAGGCAGCAAAATGTGGAGCAAATCTGGTTTTCAGTTGTATTTGGAGGGGCATCAATTATATATCAAAAGAGTTGTAAACATCGCCCAGGAATTTAGTGAGGGCCACATCTAGAATATTGCATGCAGTTGTTGTCACCACAACTCAGGAAGGACGTCACTGCCATGTCGAAGGGGTCAACGCAGGGCGAACAGATTGATTCCGGGCCTCACTCGACTCAGCTGAGGAGCGGTTGAAGGAGACGGGGCTTTTTGCAAGTTTGAGCATTGATGGATGATTATGTGCATGTCTGCAGAGTGTCGTTGATGTGGGTGGGTCTTGTCAAGGGGTGTTGTGTGGTTGATGTTTTTTTTATTTTTTTTTTTTTACCAAGACATGCCCACTCCTCTGGAAGTTGGAAAAAAAAAAGTCTGGAATTTTCTTGTGTTGATGTGGTGCAGGTATGATGGGCTGAAAGGTCACCACCTGCGTTTAATCACCGTGTGTATGACGTCACAAAACACACTTAACACATGAAAATGTGAAATGTCAACGTTCCCTGTCAGCGCACAGACGTAAAAGGTGATTAAACCACGCAAAGTGACATTCTCTCACGGTCACACGAGGTCTGTGATTTCCACAAGTTCATTACACAAACTAATAAAACTTTGCATGATTTACATGCAAAGTTTATTGCTTGCATTTGGAGGCTTCTTCCTGCCAGTCTGCTGTTTTCGTATTCGCTGCAGTAATGTTTTGGGGGAGACAAGATGGCGGAAAGTGAACTTCCGGTGACTTCACTCCTCTGTTTTCAATCGCTGTGGACGTGACCAATCCAGTAGTCGAGATCAGTGCACCTGCAAGACCGTTCTGGCTTAATTGCGCTTTTGTCAAATGAAACTAATCACGGTTACAGGTAACAGGTAACAGGTAACAGGTAATAAATAGATTTTTTATGCAACACAAGATGATCCTGCAACCTAAACTGTTTTTAAACGTTTCGTGCTCCTTGGTGGTCGCAAAACTCCCTCAGCAAAAATCCAGGGGTGTGTTCAGTTATCAATGAGCTCGCCAAGCGGCTTAAGCACTCAAACAAGCACTCCAACGAAACGGTTGATAAGGAACGCCGAGCTTGGTAAGCGCTAGCTAGCTGCTTGGTAACTGGACACACCTGTGGGATGACACTTTGTAGCAGGGTTGAGATTCAAATCCAGAAAAGCAGTGCACGTCACATGGGACACGTCAAAATATCATGGGGGGCGTGGTTAATACCGGAGGGGCGTGGTTAACACCGGAGGGGCGTGGTTAATACCGGAGGGGCGTGGTTAATAGCGGAGAGGTGTGGAAAGACATGTGGAAGGCGAGGACACATGTTGTTGTGTCCAGGTTATCCTGTCAGCCGCCGACTTACCTGCAGCCTAATTGCGTTCCTAATTAAATATATCACTCTTTTTTTTTTTAATCGAACGACACGTTTACAAGGAAGGAATTTACAAGGAAATCGAACACAGGTGGAGGCCATTCAGCCCATCATGGCCGTGCCAACACCACACCAACCCATCGACACAAGATCCGAGGAAGAAAGTACCAAAACAAAAATTAATTAATTATTATTATTATTTTTTTCAGTTTTGGGATTTTTTTTTTGAATTCCCCTCAGGGGAGGGGGCATGGGATTGGTTAAAACCACACAACATCAACCACACAACCCCCCTTAACAAGACCCCCACCAACAGCACTCTGTACACAATGACCCATCAACACTCAAACTACCTAAAAGTCTTATCAACATCCCCATACCCCTCTATCTCCATAACTTCCAGGTACCAATCTAATTATAATTTAAACTTATCCACTGTTTCTGCTGCCACTCCCTTTCCAGGGAGACCATTCGATGCATTAACTACTCTCTGAGTGAAAGTCCCCTTTTACCTTACTACCGTCTTAACTCTGCTCTTCTTCACTCTCAAGCTATGACCCCTGGTCCTATCACTGTCTACTCTTTGGTTCCTTCACTCGAACCTGGATCTTCTTTCTTCTGTTGAGGGAGAATATTTTGGTTTTACCGATGGGGCGGGGCGTTCCTGTGGGCGGGGTGTTCGTGTGGGCGGGGCGTTCGTGTGGGCGGGGCGTTCGTGTGGGCGGGGCGTTCGTGTGGGCGGAGCTTGTAACCAACAGGCGGACGAGTGCTGATCTTTTTTCCCTCTCAGACGAATATTACCTGAACCCGTATGATCAATGACGTTGTGTGAGTTCAGCAGCTCGACTTCAGTGGTGGAGTAAAGGGGAAATGGCAAGAGACCACGAATCCCGAGATAATTATACAAACTCGTCCTTTCCGATATGTCGTCACCGCTGATCCGCCGTTGTGTGTTTACGACACAAAAAAATAAATAAGTCTTATTATTACAGGTAAATATTTATTTATTTATTAAAAGTTGTAAGTTCTCTTATGGTCTGAATCCCCGCGGAGGTTCGTTCATCCGAGCTGTGACGTCGCTCGTGGTTTTCCGGACGTGAGTTCAGGGACCAAGCGGCTCGCTATCGCTTGCCAAGCCGGCCGTTCCTTATCAGCCGTTTTGAATGAAGTGCTTGCTTCAGTTCTTAAGCCACTCGGCGAGCGCTCTTCAAGCTGATTGGTTACTGAACGCACCCCTGAATAGCTCCCATTGGTCAACCGTTCGTTGCTCCACCCACTCATCCTCGACACGTGATATAAATTCCCCTTTATGAGTAACCTCGTCTTTTTGTGCTCGAACTCCTTCGTGGTTGACTGTTTGGTGGTGGTGGTGGTGGCGGCGGCGGCGGTGGTGGTGTTTGGGTTGTGAGGAATCGTGTTCGTGACGTTCCGCTGTAACATGGCTCCGCTGGACAGGAGTCAAGCGAGAGTGCTCGTGGAGCGGAAGGTGTCCGCCGGTGGTGTTGTTATCTTCAGTAAAAGCTTTTGTCGTTTCTGCTCTCGGGTGAGTGAGTCACGGAGCTTTCTCACAGGAAATAGATTCAAATGGCAGAACCGCGTCATCCCCTCCACGGTTCACTCGGGCCTAGGCCCCCATCACTAGGCCCCCCGTCATCCCCTCCACGGTTCACTCGGGCCTAGGCCCCCATCACTAGGCCCCCCGTCATCCCCTCCACGGTTCACTCGGGCCTAGGCCCCCATCACTAGGCCCCCCCGTCATACCCTCCATGGTTCACTAGGGCCTAGGCCCCCATTACTAGGCCCCCCCATCACTAGGCCCCACGTCATACCCTCCACAGTTCACTAGGCCTCCCGTCATACCCTCCACGGGTCACTCGGGCCTAGCCCCCCATCACTAGGCCCCCCCGCCATACCCTCCATGGTTCACTAGGGCCTAGTCCCCCATTACTAGGCCCCGTCATACCCTCCATGATTCACTAGGGCCTTGGCCCCCATTACTAGGCCCCCCATCACTAGGCCCCACGTCATACCCTCCACAGTTCACTAGGCCCCCCGTCATACCCTCCACAGTTCACTAGGCCCCACGTCATACCCTCCACAGTTCACTAGGCCCCCCGTCATACCCTCCACAGTTCACTAGGCCCCCCGTCATACCCTCCACGATTCACTAGGGCCTAGGCCCCCATCACAAGGCCCCCCATCACTCGGCCCCCCGTCATATCCTCCACAGTTCACTAGGCCCCCCGTCATATCCTCCACAGTTCACTTGGCCCCCCATCACTAGGCCCCCCATCATACCCTCCACAGTTTACTAGGCCCCCCATCATACCCTCCACAGTTCACTAGGCCCCCCATCACTAGGCCCCCCATCATATCCTCCACAGTTTACTAGGCCCCCCATCATATCCTCCACAGTTCACTAGGCCCCCCATCATACCCTCCACAGTTCACTAGGCCCCCCATCACTAGGCCCCCCATCATACCCTCCACAGTTCACTAGGCCCCCATCACTAGGCCCCCCATCATATCCTCCACAGTTTACTAGGCCCCCCATCATACCCTCCACAGTTCACTAGGCCCCCCATCACTAGGCCCCCATCATACCCTCCACAGTTCACTAGGCCCCCATCATACCCTCCACAGTTCACTAGGCCCCCCATCACTAGGCCCCCCATCATACCCTCCACAGTTCACTAGGCCCCCCATCACTAGGCCCCCCATCATACCCTCCACAGTTCACTAGGCCCCCCCATCACTAGGCCCCCCATCATACCCTCCACAGTTCACTAGGCCCGAGTCCCCGGCTTCATGCCATTTCCTGCATCATTACTGATAATTAATTAACCTGTAGATATTTACTTTGGGTTTAAACTATAACACTGAACCAAATATTTAATGTTTTAACGATTAATTATCCTTCGGTAGGTGTGGTTCAGGTTTGCTGCGGGTAATCGTGTGTCGAGTACTTGGTGAATGTCTAAAGTCGAAACGGTGATGAGTTGAGGTTGATCGCGTCTCCGTTATTAAATGTCCGAACGGTTCTCGGGTCCACTGTGGTCTGTATCCCACTCCAAAGGTCGTGATGAATCGTGCTGTAACACGGCGTTGAGTGAAGAGAAACCATCGTCTGTTTGGGTTTGAATGTTTATTCGAGATCAAGGTCGGCGAGGTGGTTGACTCCATTATGTTCATGTATTATTGTAGGTGTTGGTCTTGGAGGAGAATAACGAGGCTCCAAGCAGCAGGTTGTATGTAGTGTGAGCTGCATCACATGAACTCTGACGAAGGAGGGAGCCATTCGGTTCACGAAGCCTGCACTGCATCCACGTATCGATTTGCTCTCGTAGTTTGTCGACATGAATTGACTGCATGAGGTGGAGGGGTGGGAATGATGACAGTTGGGCAGGCACAGACATCACTGGGGGAGAGCGAACGAGCAGACGGCGCGTTCACCTTTTCGACGAGCACGAGACCCTCGGACTCGTGCTCCCCGTGCTCCCCAGCAGAACGTCCACCCCATTACCATTTCTGCCGTCATTACCTTCCCATGGATAATTCCATACATTTAGTACCCTTTGAGTGAAAGACCCCTGCCTTGATGTGCTCACTCTTCTGTCTCGTGTATCAAGTCCTTCCTTCGGCCGTTCCTCGTGGCTTTGTCTCGTTGTTCCATGCCGAACCCTCCGGAGCATTTGGTCTTCAGATTGACAAAAATTGAACACAATATTCCAGGTGAGGCCTCGTTCAATTACCCTATCTGTGTTGACACCAACCCATCGACTGCTTTTTATTTCCAATTTATCCCCTTACGATGACTAGTTAAAGCTCGGGTATTCGAGCTTATTTATAAACCCCTTCGAGATGCCAAGCTGCTTAAAAGTTGAGCAATACGTTTTAATCGCAAGTGGCTTAGTTCACTCGAACTCCAACCATTGGTGGAACGGTCGTCCTGAAGCTGTCCCTCATTGGATGCAACACGTTGGTACCTTGGAAGTTTATTGATTCCAATTTGTGCTCTCGTGTGTTTGTATGTGTTCCTGTTGGGGTGGCAACAAGTCATTTCGTAAGGCGTGAAGTGGCTCGTATGCATTAACTGGCGGAACCTTGTAAAGTTTTTGTCCTGCAAAGTGTAGATTTTGTTTGAGACCGTCCTGGTAGGCAACTTCAAGTGATGTATCTTATATTGGCCATTCAGCCCATCATGCCTGAACCACACCAATACCAGATTTAATAAATCCGTTGAAACCCCTCCCCTTCGTGCGCAGCCTTTTGGCTGCCACACTGGTACTCATTTCGCCGACCTCGGAAGGATGACAGGCTGAGTCAACCCCCTGGTGTTAATTCGGCGTAAAATGGGGCTCGAACTCGGGACCCTAGGATCCCAAGTCACCACCCTGACCGTTAAGCCAACACCAGGTTACAAAATCTTGCAGGGTTGTCCTCCCAAATTTCCATTGTTCCTTCCAACAGGTGATGCTGCAAGATGCATGAAATCTGTGGCATTTTGTTTTTTCTGGATTTTATCTTGTTCCTGCCCTGGGTGTGTGTCTGAACTTCGGGTCACGGGGTCAAAACTGAAAAATAAATAATTCAACTCAAAAAAAAAGTGATGAGCTCATTCCTGGTGAAAGTTTTGTCATCTTTCAACTTTTCTTTAAGTGGAAAGCATGGGTGTATGTGATTGTGCCCCCATCGACCTTGCTATTTTTATATATTTATTTTGTTGACCCAATGACAAATCTGATGAACACTGGCATGTTATAAATATGGAATCCTGTTGTTTTTTTTTAATTTTTTTTTTTTTTCCCCCAAGCATCAGCAATCTGCTTTCTTTTCAGGTTAAAGACTTGTTCACAGAGCTTGGTGTTCAATATGATGTTGTGGAGTTGGATGAGACTGGTGAGATGCAACTGATACGATGTTGCACACAGCAGCAAGGAAAATGTTTTCCGTTTTGATTATTATTATTATTATTATTATTATTATTATGCAAATTGCAATGTTCATGTTGTTGATCGCTGCAACTCGTGCAACATTGCAGAGAATGGCTCTGCTCTCCAAGAGGCTCTGCTGGACTTCACAGGGCAGAATACTGTCCCGAATGTGTTTGTAAACAAGACCCATGTTGGTGGCTGCGACAGTACATTTCAGGTTGGTACCATGACTGATCATGTCCCATTACAGGGATTATTTTTTGATAACCTGACTTCTAATTTCCTCCTTCCCATTTTGGTGTCTGTCTTCAAAGGTCCCTGGTTATCTCAAATCTTGGTAATTCCTCAGAATGTTAATTAGCTTGACATTGGAAGAAATTTTATGGTCGTCGTGACAAGGTTGCGTGTTTGTTTTATTTCTAGGCCCATGAAAATGGCCGCCTTGCTCAGCTTCTGGCAGAGGTGCCACAATCGGACCAAAGCACAAGCTATGATTACGATCTCATAGTTGTCGGAGGAGGCTCTGGGGGTCTTGCTGCCTCCAAGGTGTGTATCTTGAGCGAGTTGCATGTCACCACAAAAGTGTTTTTTTTAATTTTTTTTTTTAGTGATTGATCTGTGTCGTAGTGATTCTCTTTATACAATTGGCTTGATATCGTATAAGCTTTGTGTTGGCTTAGTGGTTGGGGTGGCTGGCTTAGGATGTTGGGGTCCTGAGTTTGAGCCCTTGTTAGCCACTGAATTAACACCAGGTGGGGTTGATTCAGCCTGTCATCCTTCTGAGGTCGGTGAAATGAGTACCAGTTTACTGGTGGAGGGGCACAGCATCAGTGGCAGTCGTACCCCAACAAAATGATCGCTGCCGTACGCAAGAAGAAGACGAACTATCGTACTTGTATAATGTTCATCAGTGTTGGATTTTAATTTCCAAGCATTGCTGTTCTCGTTCAGCATGGGGTGCCAATGGAGCATGTCTGTCCGAATTGATCAACCATTTTCAGGGGTTTTATTGAAATCGATGGTTTGCTGGAATTGTTGCATTGTGCTCTTTCGCAGTTTAGTTGTTAATATCATTGTTTTGTAACATGGTTTGCTTTGTTTGGGCATTGCATTTGTACATAGTTATTTCCATGTTGTTGTGGGGTTCATTATCAACCCCTGTATTGTGGTGATCTGAAAGGATAAGCTGTTTTACTCTTCCTGACGTTTGTTGATGGCACCAACTCGCATGTCCTAAATACCTGCTCTGCGGCTCCTGCAATCCTCTTTGCCCTTTTCATCCTGTCATTTTCCCTTTGGTATTCTCCTGTCTCCTTGGAAGTCAGCGAACATCACTGTATTGCATAAACAAGGAACAAAAACCGATCCCCTTCATGGCAGACCTATCTGCACGGAATCCATAAAAGTTGATTTAAACTCCTTCCTTTTCTCCAATGACCTCATCTTGGACCGTTGGTTCGGATTCAGACCAGGTTGATCGACTTTGGACATGCAGTTTCGACTCGCTCAACAATGGAATGAAGCCCTCGATCTACGTGAGATCAGGGTGATCTCTCGATCTTTGTTGAGCTTTTGATAGTCTGGCATCCTATCTTGCTTGCCAAAGTTTTTTTTTCTATGGCATCCAAGGTCAACTCCACTCGTGGGTTACTGCCTTCCTCTACTCTGAGCCAATGTGTAGCTCAAGGAAATCTTTTCATCTCCCTGTCAAGCCCAAGGCAGTGTTCTCGGCCTCATCCTATTCCTAATCTTCATCAACAATCCCTGAAAATCCCCTATTTGCTGATGTCTCCACCCTCTGCTGTGACATCCCTTCTCCTTCAAATAGGAGGGCAGCAACTTCTTCCCTCTTCAGACTTTGATAGAATTGCAAGCTGGTGAAACACTTGGGAATATGGCTTTCAATCTTGGCAAATATCAGCTCCTACCCCCCCTCCCCCACTTCCTTCCAAATTTCCAGCTTTACCTTCTTATGAGTTTCCTCTCGTGTCTATCTTGTCCACTCCCTGCATGCTCCCTTACCCGTTATTCTTGCGTGCACCTCTTTTGTACAGTGGCCCTGTTGGTGGTGTTCCCCCCCCCACCCCCACCCCTCCCCCTCTTTCTGCCGTTCATTGTTTTTTGTTTGTTGCTGTGTTTTTCCTCGATCTGCTGTTACTTTTGTCCCTTTGCACCCTGATTCTTTGTTTTCTTCCATGAGTCTTGACTTTGTATGAACAAATATAATACTTTTTTAATTTATTTTTATTTTTATTTTTTTGTGTACCTTGTTGAGGCTCGTATGAGAGCAAACACACAACTCACAGCAAGGGGGCATGAGACAAGAGGGGTGAGAGTGGGAGAGACAAAACAGTGGGGAACAGACACAGGTGAACTGTGGAAGGGAGAGGGATGGGGATGGGACGGTGAACATGGCGAAGAGAAGATGGACATTACAGGGACTTTCAGGAAGGAAAGCAGGGGAATTGAAGGAAGTGGGCTTGGGTGGATTATCGGGGGTAGAAAAGATCGAGGATTTGGATGGGGGGTGATAAGAGGTGGTGGTGAACAGCTGTTTTGAAAGCCTGGAGGGAAGAATGGGAATGAATAGAGTGAGGAAGATTATTCCAAAGGGAGGAAAAAAAAGAGGAATGAAAGAGTGAAGATGGGCAGTGATTCGTGATTTTGGTAGTTTTACCAGAAGGGGGTTGTTGGCGGACCTTGAGCGCCCTGTAGAAATGTGGTGGGGACAAATCGTAGAGAGAGCAGGGGGGGGGCAAGGCTGGAGAGGAGTCGGTAGAAGACAGAAAGACCACCGACCAACCTGCGGTGATTGAGTGAGAGGCCCAAAGACTCAGCTTCATTGCGGGAGATGCCGATGATCCTAAATGCCCTGGTTTCGACAGCGTGAAGCTGAGAAAGGTGGGAGGCAGGAGCACCAGCCCAGAGGGGAGAGCAGTACTCCATCAGGCTACGGACAAAAGCTTTGTAAGTGGTCAGGAGCTCAAGACGGCCGAGGAAGGATTTTGCACGACGGAGGATTCCCAGTCGGCGACTGGCTTTTGAGGTGAGGTTGGAAATGTGACTTTCCCAGGAAAGGTCATGGCAGATGGTGAGACCCAGAAGCTTGAAAGAAAAGACTTCTTCCAGAGGATTGTTGAGAAAGTGGATGGGGGGGGTTTCTAAACGGTCCTTTCGAAGAGACATAGTGAGAGTGTGAGATTTGTCTGGATTGAAAGACATGTTCCACGTTTTGGACCAGTTTGTGATTTTATCCAGATCTGCTGCTTGCCGGTCTGAGGGATGACAGATGGTATGACAGAGGGTGGAGTCGTCAGCAAAGAGAAATAGAGGATTTTCCAGAGAGTCCGAGAGATCATTGATGAAAACCAGAAAAAGAACAGGGCCCAGAACGCTACCTTGAGGAACTCCAGCCTGCACAGGAAGAGGGGATGAAAGAACTCCATTTAGGGCCACACGTTGACTGTGACAGGAGAGGAAGTCTGCGAGCCATGAGTGGAGATGGCCTTGAATACCACGGGAAGAGAGCTTGGTGAGTAGTGCAGGGTGCCAGACCGTGTCAAAAGCACGTGATATGTCCAGGGATACGGCTCGGATTGCCTGTCTGGCATTGAGGACCTCCATCCATTGATGGGAGAGCAGAAGCAGCATATCCAGGGTAGAGTGACCTGGTCCGAAACCAAATTGATGATCGGAAATCAAGCCATTGGAGAAGAGGAAGGATTTCATGTCTGAAGTGATGATGGATTCCATAACCTTGCTGATGATTGGGAGAAGGCTGATTGGTCTGTAGTTACAGGGATCTGTTTTTTGCACCTTTTTTATGCAGGGCAGTGATGTTTGCTGATTTCCAAGCAGATGGCAGATGACCTTGGGCAAATGAGAGGGTGAATGGAACAGAGAGAGGGTGAGCAAGAGCAGAAGAGCAGGCTTTGAGGACACGTGGGCTGATGCCATCTGGACCGGTTGCAGAATCTGAGTCGAGGTTTGACAGCAAACTCTCCACCTTGTCAGGGGTAAAGGACACAGAGTCCAGGGACAGTTGGGTGCGACTGGGTAAGGTGGGTAGAGAAAGTGATGGGTTTAGGACACAAGATTTAGCTGCAAACACCGAGTTTAGACATTCAGCTTTATCACGTGTGGAATCAGCAGTGCGGCCATTTGAGTTAAGGGAGGGGATGGAGGGGGAACACACACCAGAAACAGATTTGATTAAATGCCACCAGGATTTTGAGGAGGGAGAGAGGTTTGAGAGTTCAGACTTAAGATGAGAAAGATGTTGTTTTCTGGCTCTCCTGAGGGTAGATACACACTTGTTCCGAGCTTTATGGAAGGAACTGAGATTGCCCTCAGTTGGGTTTGCTTTCCATGAGGCAAAGGCAAGTTGTTTCAGGACAACTGCCTCGCCACAAGCTTCAGTAAACCAAGGGCGGGAGGAAGGGTAGGACAACTGAACACGAGAGGGGATAAATCTGTGCATGAGGCAGAGCAAGTTTCTTTGAAAGAATTCCCAGGATGAGTTGATGTTTGAAAAAGTAGTGATGGGAGACCAGTCTGTAAGTTTGATGGCTGCTCGGAGACCCTGCCAGTCGGCTTGAGTGAAATGCCAGACTCGACGGCGGTGAGGTGGTTCTCTGATAATTGCCAGAGAGATGTCCACTTTGACAAGGACGTGGTCAGAAGAGCCGATTGGAGTGGAAGAAGAGCAGCAGATATTGTCAGGGAAATTTGTCAAAATCAGATCCAGAAGAGATGGAGTACCATTGGTTGAGATCCGGGTCGGGAAGTTGACCGATTGAGTCAGTCCTAATGTGCTGTTGTTTGTATTTTTGGCATCTCTAATTGCCTGTATTACCTGGAGGATAGGAAAATTGTGAAGATGTAAGCCAATTAGTACTGTCCTTCACACAAGTGCCTTGTGCCAAGGTTGATTCTTGGTGAGCTCAGACGTGCATCGGTGAGCTTTATCGAAAACTGGATTTTGGGGGATATTGTTCCTCCATAATCAAACAAACGCGTTGATTTAACATCTGCAAGCATCATATCTGGACGGATGTTCTGATCTTGTGAAAATATTTTCATTCATTGCAGTGGAGGAATGCCTTTGGTCACATATGTGGCCCCCTGCAATGCTGGGGGTGGTGGGAAACGTAGAGAAGAAAGACTTTATGGAAATCTATCATTCTAAGTTTTGAAATTATTTGCCTTCCTCAATATTTCAAAGCAAAACTTTGGGGAATGAGAGTATGCAGGGAGTGAGTTTGAGTGTAAACCATTGGAGCAGGGATGATAGCCTATTCTGCTGAAGAACAACCATGGTGACTGCAGTGAAACGTTCGTGGAGATTAAATTACTCGCCGGTGGTTCCCGAGACCACAGGCTGGAGGTTTTTAATTGATGTCGCCAACTGATCCGAATGCTTTGCCTGGATGTGATTAAGAATGTGAAGGACTGGAGGAGCACTGCCCCAGAGATGACTGCAGTGTTGTAACACAGGCCTCAGCTTGTCTTCAATGCCAAAAATGACATATTTGTCTGAATGCTGACTCTTGCAGTTCCTCAGGGCATGAGTCGGCATAAATAATTTTCCAAGTACTGCTGAGAGGAAATGGAAGGGGATTGAGAGTGCCAAGAAGGTGATTTGTGTTCTGCAGCGTTCAAGTGGATAAATTGATTGAAATAAAATAGATTTCAAAAAGCTGGACAAAATAAAATGAAAAACTTTTTCGCAGCTTCTCGCGTCGCGAACGCTGCTCTCAGAATGCTCGGCGTTCTTGTTCTTGTTCTTCTTGTGAAGACAAAACGTTTTATATTTGGACTCTGCTCTTTTATATACACGATCCGGATCTCCTTAAATACTTAACACCTTTACACATCCTCGCACTGAGGGTGCCTTTTGAGAGCGTCTATCATGAACTTTTAAATATGTTCGGACATTTGCTTTAAAGTTTCGAAAAGTTCACGTTACGAGTTAAAGATTATTCCATTTAATGTATTGTAAATTCGTAAATACATTATTTATTTCATAAATACACTACATTTCGTAAATACGTAAATGCACTATGACGGGTCTCGCTATTGGCTTAATCAAGGCATGTGACGAAATATCGGAAGTTGTTGTGTTTTTTTTTTTTTACTGCCAAAACCTTTAGGACGCTGCTCTTGGACACATTTGGCCTTTTTTCTTCTTTCCTTTTGGCAAGTTTACCACCATTGACGCACCGTCTTTCCACCACCTGAACACATTAAATTAATTGTTACATCCACCACCGATGGTAAAGGAGATTTTCACCCATTTTTCTGTCTGTGTACAGGATATCTCAAAGTTTTGGACAAGTTGGTTGTGTGACAAGGACAAATTGATTCAATTTTGGAGAAGATCTGAATCCATATCTGGCTACGAGAATTATTTAATTTATTAGGCGATTCGTCACCGTTGAGCGATCGGGCCAAAAGCGATTTCGTACTGCAGAGCATGACATTTCAAAAATGTTTTTTTGCCGTGGATCAGGCATTACGTGGCGGAGGTATGCGCTGTACCGATTGCCCTTCTCGTTCGTGGCTGTTTGTCCTTTGACTTCCTGAAAAACCTGAGTTTCCTGTTTGGAATTGGTTTCAATTTTGTTTGAATGCCACACTGGCAGACGGAGTAAAAAAAAATATATTATCTCAATCCTATGTGGAAATGTGCGATCAGGATGAGATTCCATACATTTTGCCAATTTGAGTCTTTCTAAACTGCAGGTTCGCATTCTCGTTTTGTTTTACAGTTTTCAAATTTTGAAATGAAATTACTCCTTGATCGTAGATTGCCGTCTGTGGACAGACAAACCGAGCCAATTACTTAACCCTCCATTCGCCTCGTGCGTGTGATGTAATTATTTTTTTGCCAGTGTTTAGAAAGAGCAGAGCTGGTTAAATTAAATGTAAAACTTCCTGTGGGTCCAGTGAAGGAGCCAATTTTCCAGAAAGCCTTTCCACCACTGGTGACGTGACGCTTCCAGGAAAGAACCGATGAGACCTTGACACCCATCGTGCCAATGCCCGAGGATTGGGGTTAGTTGGGTTTTGCGGGATGTGGAGAGGAACATGAAAGTTGGTTTTGCTGGACACGAGAAGGAAATGATTGCTTGAAAGAGAGGTTATCTGCATCTCGTAGAAGCAGACCAGTTGTTTTGTAACCACGATGCTTTCATTTTCACAGGAAAACGGAACGTTATGAAGGTTCTGTTGCAAAATCTTCCTCCACAGCAAACCAGAATGTGATCCAACGCCTAGTTCTGGAATTTGAAGCAAACTTTGGTGATCTGTTTGTGGATCATTTGCATATTTTTTTTTCTTTGGAGATAGTGTTGGTGTTGGTGTTGCAATTTCTTTGAACCAGCACTTTTCTCTACCTATCTCACCTTTCTGCTTTGGTGGGCATTGCAATCTTCCTTGCTCAGCCTTCATTTTCACCCCCCCCCAATTGCTTTATTTACACATTTGACTCCGATGGTCATAATTTGACCATCTTTTGTGATTGGACTGACATGAAGAAGGCTGAAAGCTTCACAATGGACGACACACGAATCAAGACTACATTCCTGAATATTCTCACCAGTTTAACCTTTGTTCGTGTCTTGAAATTGTGTGACAGAAGAATGTTGACGAGTCAGATGTATCCAGGGGTACAACCTTCAGTGTTTGGTGTTACTTTGGTAAATGTCACTTTCTCCCCAAAAGGCTGATTCCTTCGTGCAAGTTGATCCAATATTCGACAATTTAACTTGTGTCTTTAGTCCTGCTTCACATGTATGTTAACCCCCCCCCACCCTTCCTTTCTTCCAACTTTTTCCTTAATTTTGGGTATATTTCTTGGTCTTATCATTAATCACCTTTGATAAATCAGACTGTCGCTGCAGCATTCACTCAAGTGCCGTGCATATTTTTGTCCACACAACGTGGACTTTGAAGCATAACAAAACTATATTTTCCACTTTTATACAGGCAGGTAGCAAGTTGTTAAACGTTCAAAGGGGTTTTCATATCCATGCACTGATGCAATCGGTTTCTCGCTGTGAAAATGGTCAATAAAACTCGTAACTTAACACCAGTGATAGATGATGCGTGAATTGTTTTTTTAATGTGAAATATTTGTGCAATTATCAAGTTTCAATGACAGCCCCCCCCCCCGAACTATGTGACCGATGACATCATAGGTGGAGAACTTTTTTGTTCTTCGTGGAGACGATCATCCTTGTAAAGTTTTGCTTTGATCTGTTCAGCTGTTTCGGAGGTGAAGATTTATGAAGGTTTGTGTTTAAAACAATATGGCTGCTAAACAGCGTGACTGACGTCATCAACCCCCCCCCCCCCCATACAATTTACCCCAAGATGACTCAAAATTTTTCATATTTATCTGAAAAAGCATTCGACATATGTGATTATGATGTCATAAGGAACCTACCGATGACGTCAAAAAAGAAAAAAAAAAAAGAAAAAAAAACACTTTTCCCATGCAGAGTACTTGACATGTTGGACATGTGCCAACTTTCAATTTTTTTTTTCCACAGAGTGGATTTGGAGAGGTCCAAAGTTTTTTTGCTATTTATTTATTTATTTTTTCCAACATGGCTGCCACACCACTTTACCTATGATGTCATAATTAAAAAATTCTCCATTAGTCGTCACTCTATGGTGAAAATTCTCAATCGGATAAGCGGTTGCAGAGAAAACGATGTGCATGTATGGATGGAAGGACAACCTGAAAACATAGCCACCGGCGACTGTCAGTAGAGGCATAAAAAAAAAGTACACAACCATCTGCTAAAACTCTCCATGATCAAATGCTGCCCTTTTATGGTCCACTGTGTGTTTGTTCTGTGCCGTACAATGCCTTGATGGTTGTCATCCAATGTCATGGAAAAGTCTGGTGTCATGTATATGTAGTATCTCTCAAAGTTGATGGTGTATTTGTGGTCGAGGTGCTGCAACCCATTGCATACCATTTTCGAATGGTTCTTCAGCTTTTGTTCCTCCAGAAATGAAACCTGTTCTGTTTAATTTGCTGCATGTCAAGTTCAACCTGATTTCCAGATTAAGTTTTATTATTTTTTTTATGGGTGTAAGAATGATGCCGTTCGACATGGCCCAATTGTAACATGCTAATTGTTACCTCCACCACCGAGGGTGAAGGAGGTTGTTTTCACCCACTTTGTCTGTTTGTCTCTCTTTGTGCACAGGATATCTCAAAAAGTTGTGGACAGGTTCGGTGTGTGACAAGGACGAACTGATTAGATTTTGGTGAAGATCTGAATCTGGATTCAGTTCTGATAATTTAAGTGATTCTTCACCATTGAGAGATGGGACCAAAACCGATATGTGGCAAGATATTTCAAAAATGTATTTGTCCCGATGCGTTCTCGTGGATCAGGCATTGCGTGGCGGAGGTGTGTGCTCTACTGAGTGCCCTTGTAGTTGTTTATGTTGTTGGTCTCTTGCTCTTTGAGCTTTCACTCGTGAGGAAAAGAATAAGATAAAAAAATATTGTTCTGCTCTTGCGTTACCTCTTGCGAGAGCCGAGACTTTTTATGGATTAAATTGGTGACTTATCTCTGCAAGCACTGTCAGTTTTGCTCTAAAGGTTCTGGCCATGCTTATTACCTTGATCCTGGTGGTACCAAGGTGTGGCACGCCAGCCAACAGCTTACAACCCAAAATAAACCCAGCCGACTCAGCCCTTCTGCGTAATCGCTCTCATCTCACCCAACATGGTTTTATTTTCCTCTTTCTCTCGGCCACGCTGTTGTACGACTTCTTGTGCAATCAATTTTTGGTTTTGTACAAACGTTAGCTCGTGTGGACCCAGCTCATGACTCCATTGTCCCAGGATTGTTGATTTTCCTTTTGAGATTCCCAAGTACTTGAACAAGTGTACTGCCTTTGTAATTTCTGTCCATTTAATGTCTCGTTACAAGCTCCTCAGTGGGCATACGATCATCGAAGAAATGCTTTTAACGCATTAAATGCCAACTTGTGTTTTTACCTCTGCCACTGATATGTCTTCGCAGGATATCTCAAAAAGTTGTGGACAGGTTGTGTGACAAGGACGAACTGATTAGAATTTGGTAAAGATCCCAATCCAGATCCTCGAAAGTAAAAAAAAAAAAAAAGAAAAAAAAAAGTTTCAAGTGATTCTTCACGACTGTCATATCGTGCAAAAAAAACGATTGTGCGTGTGTGTCGACCAATTGATTTGATTTTGATTGAAGGTCCAGATGCAGATCCAGCCCGTCGGTGGGATACAAAACGTAAACTGTTGAGCATGCTGGAGGTGCCGTTGTAGTCATCCATTGTAGTGAGGTGTGGAGGACAAGCTTCAGATGTTTAATCGCATCCATGTACCGTGCGTGGTTTTTGTATCGAAAGAACCAATGTCGTTTGTTTTGTGAATGTGGGTAATTGATCTAACGAGCTGCACATGGGTAATGCCTGGTTGTCACTGCACTTACAGCTGTACCCAATCACCCCATGCCACGGACGGAGCCTCTGCCGGTTGTGTTTTCTCTTTTTCTCTGACGCTCCATTGTAGGATTCGCTTGATATTTGTTTTTGAAACTTTATTTTTCTCTGCTGGATCATTGGTGTCATCCACTTTCGGATTAAATTCTCCATCCTCTGTTTTGGTGCTTGCTCGTCTGATCTGTTGATTGTAGTTGAGCTCATTATCATTCCTTGCCAGAACGTGCTTATCTTGTAATGAGATCCTCAAAGTGAGCAGCAAGGTTGTTCTCGGCCTTTGCAGTCTGATATTCCATAATTCCAGATAACACATGGGCAGTGGATAAGTGATGGTTTAAAAAAAACAAACAAACAAACAAAAAAAACACCAGCAGTGTGGCCTCACTTTCCCTGTTTTGAGATGGTACCATTTGTTGTTTTCTCAGTGAAACCACAATTATGACTTGAAAACTCCCCTGCACTTCCTTAAACTTTTAAATTGTATTCCCTAAACTCGATCTCATGTCTGACCAAGTTTGTTTTCCTCGTGTTATTTACAAAATCGAAGACTTCAAGTATATTGGTCAGTTGGTTTTGTTTGTCAGATCTCGCTGTTTGTTTTCAAGTATGCCGTTTCAGTCGCCTACAGGTCATGATTCTCCAAACCGATCGTCACAAAACTTCACCAAGTCGTACAGGTCGTCTCGACTGAGAAGCCTTTTGATTTTGAGGTCAAATTTACTAAAATTGACATTTTCCATCCGATCGACTTGGAAGTTAAGCAGCAATTTCAAAGCGCATCACTGAATTGGGGAAACCAACTAATTGAGGTCAGAGGTCAACTCGAGGTCAAACTTCTAAAATCAATATCGATCTGAAAAATAATTTTCATCCGATTCACCGGAGCTTTGATTAAGATTGGCAATTTTAATCTTGATGAAATGGACAATTTGATGTATCCATGGCAACCCTTGGAGAAGGGGGTGGATTTTGCAAGTGTCGTGCTCTGCACGGAGTCTTTTTCTTGTTTTTATTTTCCTTTCAAAATCGCAACCTCATTTTGCACCAACAGACATTGGATAAAATAGCCACTGATGGTGGCATTTTCAAGAATTTTTTTTTTTTTTAATGCCTCCGCTGCCGAAGTCGATGGTGGCATTGTTTTCGGGTTGTGGTCCGGCCGTGCTAATTTTTTTCTCTGCAACCACTTATCCAATTGACAATTTCCAACATAGGTGTGACTACTCGTGTGGAATGTTTTGATGATAATTATGATGTCGTAGGTCACGTGGTACTATAACTAAACGACGAGGTTCTGAATATATGACTTCTCCCATTTTATTATATTCGGACTTGTCAGTCTTATTCGTGTTATTGTATTATTATTTTATATAAACATATAAAATGTGATAAGTCTTGTATTCAGAACCTTGTCGTTTATATTACCTCCTGCTGTGCCTTCACCCGTGTCTGTCTCTGTCTGTTAACAGAATATCCCAGTTGTGAACATATTTGGACGAAATTTTGTCGATAGATTGGGTGTGTGATGAGGCCGAAGTGATTATATTTTGGTGAAGATCCAGATGTGATGATTCTTTAAAAAGTGATTCTTCAGCCTGGAAAGATGTGGCATATTTCAATGTTACGGACTGATTGGGATGAACCTTGGTGGACAGGTGGGGTGTCTGACTAGGAAGAAATGACTTTTGGTGAAGGTCTGCATTTAGGCATTTTCACTAGGATGGGGTTATTGGTATACGTGGGGGGTTAGTGTGGTGGGGGTGACAACGCATGAAGGGTGCAAGTCCAGAAATGAGGCTGAAGAAGACTGAGATCACCGACCTGATGGCGAAGGCCAAGTGATTGGCCCATAGATTCGGCTTTCATCGTGAGAGATTGCAATGATGTTGAAAGCCTTTGTTTCCACGGCGTCGAGCTGAGCAAGATGAGACGGGAGCCAGCCCAGAGGGGAGACCAGTGCCGCTCCATCAAGCTGTGGATGAAGCCTTGTAGGTGGATAAGAGCTTGGGTGTGCCAAGGAAGTTATTTGCATGACAGAGGATGCCTAAGTCAGTATCTGGCTTTGGAGGCCGACTTTGAAAGGTGGTTTGCCCTGGGGCGATCATGGCTGGGAGAGACCCAAGAGCTTGAATGATGTACAGTACAAGTGGATAAATGGTGATGCTCATGGATTTGTTCCCTTGTCCATAAGTGATGTCGAAGCGAAACCACGTATAAAGCAGGCTGTTTGGACAGTGTTGCTGGTGTGTGCAGTTTGGTGGACCATTTCCCCCCCACCCCCCCCCCCACCCTCTTAACTGTCGTAATTTCACAAAGCCGGGCAGGATAACCAAGGAAGCAGTGAGACGGACTCCACAGGCAGAGCCGGAGATGTACAGACATCCTCGGGAGCGAATATAATCTCAGCAAGCATATCTCCCTTCCAGGATGGGGCCAAACTTTCGTGTTTGAGTGGGCCAATGGCTTGATCCCACAGTTGCAGCCCTGACCACTCTCCATTCTGCTGGAGCCCTTCGGCCAGACAAGGACCCAGCCAATCACTGGCAACCTGGTCAGAGGTCCACGAGGCTCTATCGTGCCACCGTGACACCCCGTACCCAAACCGGTTTCAGCCGAGGGGGAAACACCTGGAGGAAACACCCGTATCCTGTTGCCACTAAATTGAGCATCACCGTTCCCCCAGTGGGGACATGAAGGATGACTTTGCAGAAAACACTGCCCTTGATACTGGACAGAAATCCTTACTGCAAATGTGGAATGAGTTAAGCCACCCCCTTCAATCAGGCATTCCCATTGTGCACCCTGACCATGAATGTAATTATTACTTACGAAATCTAAATTTTTCGCAAGTATATTGATGACTTCCGTTTCCGTTTGTTTGTTTGTTTGTCGGCACGATAACTCGAACGGAAGGAGCTACCAATGTCAAATTACACCGTGTGATTCAGGAGGGTGATGGCTAGTGCTGATTAGATTTTGGTCACAGTGAGGTCAAACATCCAAAACATTCGATTTTTGATGGTTTGGTACAGAATCATCGTAGAAAATTCTGGTTTGCGTCGCTACCTTCTCTCGAGACAGCTTTTATTAGACAAGGTCAGAGGTCAAGTTGACGATTTCGTAAGTACCAGTCTATGACTCCTTGTTTTAATCATTCCTTTACCAACTCAATTTAAGATTGTTGAACTTATCTGGACACACCTTGTATTGTTGAGCAAGCCAAAAAAACGATGAAGGGAGGAATTGCCTTTGATGAAATTTATTTATTTATTTTATTTGGATGAGGGAGCGGGGTGAGGGAATTGAAATTGGGTTTATTGTATTTTGTCGGTGAAATGAAGTTGCAGACTTGAGTCCATCCTTATTGATTCACATTGCATTTGGTCCTGGATGATATTTTGATTGTTCAACAAGGTAAGTGATGAGAACTGGCCAATAACAAGTGTAATCTCTGGTCTGGTTTGTTTCCCACGTCCCAATTTGCAAATTAATGTCTTCAGATTTCAGACTGAATTCAGAATTTTATTGGACTCTTTGTTTTTTAAATGTGAAGCTCATGTTTAATTACATTTTGTTTTTGTTTTTCCTCGTTGCAGGAAGCAAGCACTTTTGGCAAGAAGGTGCTTGTGCTGGACTTTGTTGTGCCGACTCCTTTGGGGACCACTTGGGGTAAGTTTCTCCTGTATTATATGATTAGGTCATTCCATACTACTTTACTTTCCATTCGCAAATTCCTTGCAGATTAGTTTGCTGAAGATTGAAATATACTCCCAGGCCAAATTTAAGTTTCTTTATTTTTATTTTTTTTCTTATTTACAGATTAATCCCATTTCTTTTTCAATTATCTTACCCATCCTCCTGCTCTTGGTGCTCTAAATGCTATGGTGAGGCTCTTGCTTTTTATCGACTTGCATTCTCCTCCTCGAAGGCAAATCTGACTGAAGGCAACCTCAGATCATTCCACAAAGCCTGCAACAAGCGTCTACCCTCAGGAGAGCCAGAAAACATCTGTCCAAACTCAAGAATAACCTTTCAAACTTGTCTCCCTCCTCTAAAAGCTGGTGGTGCCTCGTCAAGTCGGTCTCTGATGTATGCTCCCTTCTCCCCCTTTCCTCCTTCAAACGGCATCACAGCCAACTCCGCTCTTGAGAAGGCTGAATGCCTCGATTCTGTGGTTGCTTTGAAATCTTTGGTCCCAAACACACTTCTCTGCACTTTGTAGCCAACCTTCCCAGTCGTACCCAATTGCTCCTGAATCGTCTTTTCCACCTGAAAAGGGGGAAAGTTTCTGGCAACCCTCCACTCGGACTCTGCAACTGGACTCGACAGCATCAGCTCTCGTGTCCTAAAAACCTGCTCTGCTGCTCTTGCACTTCCTCTTTCTGCCCTTTTCACCCTTTCACCCGAGTCATCTTCCCTCTGCTTGGAAATTGGCTAACATTACAGCATTACATAGAAAAAGGTGCAAAAACAGACCCCCTTCAATGCAGACCAATTGGCTTGTTTCCAATCAGCAAGGTCATGGAAACCGTCACTGCAGTTGACATAAAATCATTCCTTTTTCTCAAACAGCCTCATCTCAGATCATCAATTGGGATTCAGACTTGGTCACTACCTTGGACATGCTGCTTCCACTCTCCCAACAATGGATGGAGGCCCTCATGATCACACATGAGATCCGGGTGGTCTCTGGACATATTTCGAACCTTTGATACAGTCTGGCATCCTGCCTTGCTTTCCAAACTGCTTATGGAAGCCAAGGCCAATTCATCTCTTGGATTACTGTCTTCCTCCGCTCTCGTATAGACGTGGCTCTTAACGGAACCCTTTCATTTCCCCTCCTTGCCAAGACTGAAGCATCCCAAGACTGTTGTCGGCCCCCATCCTATTCCTAATCTTCATCAATGATCTCACTGATTCAGGAAAATCCTCTATCTCTTTGACTCCACTCTCTGCCGTGAAAACTTCTGAAAAGTGAACTTCATACTTCTGACACAGGCAGCAGCCTCTTCCCTCTCCTCAGACCTTGACAAAAAACCAAGTAATATTGTTGCATATTTGCTCCTTAAATGGTGTTCAGCACGGAATCGTAGTTGCCACCTTCGTATCGTTTGATATGAAAATCCCATGTCGACCTACCTTCAATATATCGATGGATGCTCGTAAGTTGTTTAAAATCTGCCCCAGATTGCTTGTCGTGTATGTGCAGAAACCCTGAGTGACGAAGTAAATTTGGGTGGCCTGGACATCTTTCATGCTTCTCAGATAAGGATTGTAAAATTAGACGACGAAGAAACTTAAAAAGAAGCCATAAGTACTTGTAAGCATACCTGCGAGAAAGGTATGCCTCTGCGCAATGAAGCAGTTTTAGAACTTCCCGATCAACTCGTCCAAAAAGTTGATATGTTGCAGTCCATGCTGCAAAAGCTACCGATTTTGCACCTTTTGAAAGGCCCAAGGTTCGTAGATGTTTCTTGTGAGTCCGATTTGCATTCAGGAACAGAACAAATAATTGTGGTTTGCCATTTTGAAATTTTCACACTCTGGTCTAAATGCTGAAAAGTGTTAAGATTACTTGAGTCAGGTTTTGTGCTAATGGGAGGTTGAAAGTTCTTGGCGAGGACAACAGAGTTGCTGTAAACTCACACAGCGCATGCGTGAAAGGCATGGAATACCATTGTTTGAGATCCGGTTCGGGAAGTTGACCGATTGCGTCAGTCCCAATGAGTCACAGAAAGCTTTTGCTGAAGTGCCTTAACAGGTGAGAGATACCCACACCGCGACAACTGCCAAGATGACAATTGAAGTCGCCACATATGAGGGAGAGAGAGTTTGGATGAGAAGATTGAAGTTGCTCCATGTTTTCGGATAGTGAGGTGGAGATGGAGTCATCACTGTTTGGTGGACGGTACAGTACACATCTAAACATGAGGTGGGAGTGGAGGGGAAGCCGAAGCCAGAGGTATTCCTGGGGGTGTGGGGGAGTGAGGGCAGTGCATGGAGAGTGAGGAGAGTCTTTGATAAATGGAGCAACTCCACCAGGGCGAGGCTCAGGTCTGTCATACCGGAGGAGGGAGTAACCAGGGAGAGATACTTGGGAGTCAGACACGTCTTGGGGGAGGAAAGCTTCTGTAAGGCGGATTGTCTGGTTTGTCAATGGTTACCTGTATGGAAAGATCTGAAAGGTTCGAGTTAATGCCCTGGATAATTGAGGTCCACACTGTTAATGAAGAGGGAGGGGAGGAGGCTTTGGGTGCAGGAGGTGGGAGGGGGGGCAGGGTAGGACGAGGGGGGGGGAGGTGAGGAGGGTTGTTGAGTGGGGGATTGCAGAATAGCTTGGGTAGGGGGCCGGAGGAGGAGGAGAAAAGGCTCTGTGGTGCTGGGGGAGAGGGTGGACATGAGGAGCAGAAGGCGGTTGAGTATTTGAGGAGGTGGAGTGAAGAGTTGGAGGTGAGAGGGCACTGGAAGGAGACAGCTTTGTGGATGAGAGGGGGGCAACTTTGAGGGGGATGAATGGTGGGACAAGGGTGAGTGGGGAGTTGAGGGAGAAAGGTGAGGGGGGAGTTTTTGAAAGAGGCGAGAGGAGGCTTCGAGGGAGAAGTGTCATGGTTGCTTTCAGAGTGAGGCGTGAGAGGGGTGCATTGGCACTGAAATTGGAAAAAAAGAATGGTTGATGGAAAGTGAACATTTATTGCAACCTGGGGTTTTTTTAAGTTTAAGGTGAGAGTTGTGATTGAAGACATTTCTTGATGGATGCAATAAAGGCAAATTCAGAGAATGGAGAGAAGAAACACTGTAACAGTTGGATTTTCATTTTTTTTTTTAGGAATGGTATGAAGGAGAGGTCAAATTGAGAGCAGTCTGTTTAAATATTAGAAGAGTAGTGCATGATGCAGTGAAGAGTACCACACATGTGAAAGAGGAAGATGAAGCATTATCAGAGATCGTTTTTTTGATTATTATTATTGTTTGAGAGTTTTCATCAGATTAGGTCATGAAAGTGTTGTAGAAAAAATCGTGAGGTGAATGGTGAAATTGGATCGGTAGATGCAGGGGGTCTAAACAGATCACGTGGTTATGGGAGAAGCACTTTGCTCTGGGCGGTGTATCGTCAAAAGTGAAATTATTTATTTTAAATAAGGATTGCGTAACATTCGGCAAAGGGAAGGTTGAAGTAAAATCGTGGAAGTGTGTGGTGAATTTGGAATGGTAAACGCAGTGTGAAGCTGCTGGGTCGATGAAAAGTACCAGGAAGAGTAGAGAGAGACACGTGGTTTCAGACGGTGTAGATATCGAAAGGATACAAGGAAGATTGTTAATTTTTGAAGAACAGGTAAGATTCCGGAATGGAAGGTTGTGGGAAGAAGTCGTGAAGGTAATGGCGAGAGTGTCAGCTCAGTAGAATAAAAGATGGTGTGCCGGCAGGAGTTAGAAGAAGAAGGATCGAGACTCGTGCGTGTGCAAGGAGAAAGGTAGTTTTTTAAAAAAAATTATTATTTTTTTGATTTAAAACAAGAAATAGAGTGTTTAGTTGGGAGGGATGGGGGACGTTGGGGAAGTGGGGAAGATAGAAATTGAAGGTAATGGGGAGAAAATACAAATATACACGATCGTACACCGAGGGGAGGGATGGGAAGGCCTCAAGCACCCGTTAAGACAAGGTCGACGAAAACTCACAAAATAGCACGATTTTTGAAACAAAACTGAACTCGGAACGTACAGTAACATGTCGGTGAGAAAATAATCAGTTAAAACCGGACAGATAATGACCGGAAACTTAACTTTGAGATCGTCAGCAGAGAGCCCTGAAGGAGACCTGCCGATGCTCCAAACCCAGAACCGGAAGCTGTTGACATGGTCCAGGATTTGTCGTTATGCTCCTGCTCACAGGGCCATTCAACCAAGGAATGTTTTTGTCGATGCCAGTGTATCATGACACCCTTACCTGCCATCTAGCTCTTCAATTCAAATTTAACATCTCTGGGATATCGCTGAATGGTGTTTTTGAACCTTGCCAGGACAGCCACAGACCCTTGATGAACTGCAACAGTAGCTGATTTGGGCTTGTGCTGTTCCCAAGGCTCAGGTTTGAGTGCTCACATGGTCAATGCAGGAGGTGGACATACCCGGTATTGCGATTGTACTTCCATCTTGGATCCCAATGTGAAAATGCTCATCACAATCAAATACTGCATTGGAGTTGTCAGAATGAACCAGAATAAGCAAAGATGGGGTCATCAGGAGGAACCTGGATAGGATTCAGGTTTCAGCTGCTGCTACTGTTCCGTCGAAACCCAATGTTAATTGGGACAAGTCAATATAAACGGGAGCTGGCTGGTTGTGGAGTGGCTTGTGCCAAAGCAGGTATGAGTTTTTAATTTTGTGCAGGCCTCTTAATTGGATTGAACTTTGACCAGCTTGCATCCTGAATATTTTGGTGTAATATCCAAAACTCAGAAGCTTTCATCAAGAAGAAAAATTGACAAATTGCTGTTCTGAAGGGGTGAGTGTCACTAATTGGGCTAATGTAAATATTGTATTAAGAGCTTCAGGTTGTTTGCATGGACAAAAGTGGAGCCTCTACAACCACAAGTTGTCTTTGGCATCTGGAGTTAGTTGCTTTATGCTCTCGTTGCTGGTGTAATCTTGAACATGAATATATATATTTATTTTTTTGCAGGGCTTGGAGGGACATGTGTGAACGTGGGTTGTATCCCAAAGAAACTAATGCACCAAGCTGCTCTATTGGCACATGGAATGGATGATGCTCGCAGCTTCGGATGGGAGTTCGGGGACCAAGGTAAGGCAAATGTTGATTGAATGTGCGAAGCACAGACATGGAATTTAGTGTCAGCTCAACAGGTGTTCAAAAACAATTAAGTTTGTTGCAGAGTGTGGCCTGTTTGGCACTCCCATTTGAGTGCATGGCTCGATGCTGGGAACCAAAGTTCAAGTCTCGTACTGTTTGTCAGTTGTTTGAACACTGTATCTCTTGGTGATGTGTAAAAGCATACTTGTATTGGTAATGCATGCAAGTACTCGGTCAATCTTGAGGCTAAGATCACAATTTACAAAAACTTCACCTTATAATTTGTTGAAATTGCCATTGGTGATGGGTATGGACTTGATTGTTGGGAAAGAGACCAGTCACTCCTCACTACATTTGGAGGTTTGCTCGTCTTCTCGAATTTGTAGCTTTCCTCCATTGGAAGAGTTTAAAGGTTGGGTTCAGTGGTCTTGCTTGTGCTCACTACCTTGCATTTGACAATCTTTTTTTTTTCTTTCCCCCCCCCCCCTTTCTTTCTTTCTTTGTAGTAAAACACAACTGGGAAACGATGAAGAATGCAATTCAGGACTACATTCACTCGCTGAACTTTGGATATCGAGTTGCCCTGCGCACCAAGACTGTGACCTACGACAATGCTCTTGCAAAGTTTATTGGACCGCACACTATTAAGGTGTTGTTTGCATTCCACAAGTGCCCTGGCCACCACCCTTTTTGTTTGGGTTTTTTTAATATTTTTTTAATTTGAAATAGCATGGACATAAGCCAGGTTGTGATGTCATGAATCGATATCTGCAATATGAAAGCTAAACGTTGAACGGTTTTTGAAATATTACGCACACAAAAGTACATGGACAGACGATTGGTCGACCAAGCTCATTTTAATGTCCCCAGTCACCGACCTTGGCGGAGAGATGGGCGACAAAAGCTATATAGTATTTATGCTCTTAGAGTTAATATATTTATATTGGAGAAAAATAAGAAAAGCAGTTTTCCCAAAACAATACAGGGATATCAGCAATGAATAGGCATTATAAAAGCTTAAATTCAAGAAGTGGAATGGCTGACCAAAAATTGAAAGCATGAATTGGCAAGGACAGGGGAGCAGATAAAAGGATTGGGCAATCGAGTAACAGTGAAAAAATACTGTACTCATTTTTGTTTGACTGTTATGACCACACTGAATCCAATTTTGTTGAAATGTAAGCCAAGTGTGGTGAAGCACTACTCTTCAAAATATTTTTTTACAATGCAACTCTTGAATCTTGACTGCCCACGTAAGGGTTCTTGTGGAGTTATTAGCAGGGATATATTGTATAAATTGGTTGGTTCCACTTTTTAAAAAAACTCATTCAATCTGGAGATTTGTTTTGAGTGCTCAGCTTCAGCCAGGTTCTGAATATTTGGTAAGAGATTGAACGTTGCTCGTAAATATGGCGAAAATATTGCGGTGACGAACCATCGTTTCGAGAGGTGTAACATGGTTTGTTAGGAGCATGCTTTTCGATATTTTTCACGTGCGCTTCCGACCTCAGGTCATTTTGAATGGTGACGCTGAACTTTTGCCCTCCATTCATTTTCAAGCTCATGGTTCGCACTCTGAACAACTGGCTCATCGAAGGGATCTCATATGACTGAGATGTTAATTTTGCAGGGTTTAATTTAATGTTGCTTTTGAACTATTTAGAAAATTATTCGCCGCTAGTTGTATTTTTAAGGTGGCTTGATGACTTTCAACTTGTGTTCGTTCATCGGACAGCAATGCGTCATTGATCATCACTAAAAACAAACAAAAAAAAAAGACTGATGGGTCCCAAGTGTTCTTTGAGATGACTTCTGTATTGAGCAATGCCCAATCAGAGTGAATTGAAAGATTGGTATGCACTGCTGGGAGAGTAACAATAAATCTGAGATGCAGAATGTTCGTGGGATGCAAACAAATATCGATTTGCTTTGTGATTGTAATTATGATCAGTTTGATGAAAAGCTTTTGTATAGTTTTAAAATTGAGGATTTGGGCTCTTCCGCATATATGTACATTTTGTCTTCGGCTCCTGGAAGAGCCATCTCGCAGCACTAATTACCAAAGCAGGTTATAAACCAGATAATGTGACTCCAAATCATGAGTCATCTCAGGTCGGAGAATGACGTTAATTATCATTGCGCCTGACCGCAAACCCTTAATGACTCAATGTTGTGTTTGATAAAGCGGGAGGTAATGTTCCACATGGTAGATGGCACTTATCGCTTCTGGTGTCGCACAGCAAGGCCTGTATGGGACTCTGTTGGCACTTTCACCACTCGTGGTTTGGCGTCTCACATTATATGATGTATGTATATGTATATGTATATGTATATGTATATGTGTATGTATATATATATATATGTATATATATATATATATATATATATATATATGTATATATATATATATATATATATATGTATGTATGTATATATATATGACCGGGCGTAGTGGCGTGCGCCTGTAATCCGGCTACTCGGAGGCTTGGGTTGGAGGATCGCTTGAGGACGGGGGCTCTGCACTGGGCAGGGTGTAGAGCAGCCTGGAATCATGGCGAAACCCAAATCCTGATCCCTGTGTCGTTAGAGGCGACCAGGGTTGTGTCAGGAAGGGCATCCGGCGTAAAACCTGTGCCAAATCAGTATGCGGATCATAACGGATGATCCGCTGTGGCGACCCCTAACGGGAGCAGCCGAAAGATGAACAACAAGTGATGAACAACAACAGCAGCCGAAAGATGAAAAATATATATATATATATATTTTGTTACGGCTGTGGAAATTCGCAATACACCATAAAGGGTCATCAGATCAGTTATGACGCTAAGTTTATGTGCAGATAGTTGTTTCAAGAGAATTCTTCGTGTTCACCGGGCTGCGACTCTTTGAGATAGCCGTTTTTCTTTTTCTATTGTTATTTTGAACTAACCTCCACGCAAGCAACAAGCCGCGTTGAAAACTGTCGAACGAAAAAGGGAAACAAAAGAGTTCCGATGGGCGCGCGGATTTTTCCCACCTGTTTTTCCGAGGAGTGTGACGGAGGCAGGGGGAGGGCAGCTCGCCGTCGATTGGTGGATGAACAGCGTGAGGCGGTCGGGGTGAGGGAACGCCCCTTTTCGGAAACCTTCTCGAAGGGAGGTGGAGCGGAAAACGGGCAGGAGCGAAGAGCGGAGCCCCGCGCTATATAAGGTGGACCGTGCGCGGCGCTCACTCTGTCTGGGTCGTCGACGTCACTCGCTCTCTGGTCCATGAGCTCTCTGTCTGGGTCGTCGACATCATTCTCTCTCTGGTCCATGAGCTCTCTCTCCTCTGGGTCGTCGACGTCATTCTCTCTCTGGTCCATGAGCTCTCTGTCTGGGTCGTCGACGTCTCTCTCTCTCTCTCTCTCTCTCTCTCTCTCTCTCTCTCTCTCTCTCTCTCTCTCTCTCTCTCTCTCTCTCTCTCTCTCTCTCTCTCTCCTTCTCTCCTTCTCTCTCTCTCTCCTTCTCTCCTTCTCTCCTTCTCTCCTTCTCTCCTTCTCTCCTTCTCTCCTTCTCTCCTTCTCTCCTTCTCTCCTTCTCTCCTTCTCTCCTTCTCTCCTTCTCTCCTTCTCTCCTTCTCTCCTTCTCTCCTTCTCTCCTTCTCTCCTTCTCTCCTTCTCTCCTTCTCTCCTTCTCTCCTTCTCTCCTTCTCTCCTTCTCTCCTTCTCTCCTTCTCTCCTTCTCTCCTTCTCTCCTTCTCTCCTTCTCTCCTTCTCTCCTTCTCTCCTTCTCTCCTTCTCTCCTTCTCTCCTTCTCTCCTTCTCTCCTTCTCTCCTTCTCTCTGGTCCATGAGCTCTCTGTCTGGGTCGTCGACGTCATTCTCTCTCTGGTCCATGAGCTCTCTCTCTCTCTCTGGGTCGTCGACGTCATTCTCTCTCTGGTCCATGAGCTCTCTCTCTCTCTCTGGGTCGTCGACGTCATTCTCTCTCTGGTCCATGAGCTCTCTCTCTCTCTCTCTGGGTCGTCGACGTCATTCTCTCTCTGGTCCATGAGCTCTCTCTCTCTCTCTCTGGGTCGTCGACGTCATTCTCTCTCTGGTCCATGAGCTCTCTCTCTCTCTCTGGGTCGTCGACGTCATTCTCTCTCTGGTCCATGAGCTCTCTCTCTCTCTCTCTCTCTCTCTCTCTCTCTCTCTCTCTCTCTCTCTCTCTCTCTCTCTCTCTCCTCTCTCTCTCTCTCTCTCTCTCTCTCTCTCTCTCTCTCTCTCTCTCTCTCTCTCTCTCTCTCTCTCTCTCTCTCTCTCTCTCTCTCTCTCTCTCTCTCTCTCTCTCTCTCTCTCTCTCTCTCTCTCTCTCTCTCTCTCTCTCTCTCTCCTCTCTCTCCTCTCTCTCCTCTCTCTCCTCTCTCTCTCTCCCTCTCTCTCTCTCTCTCTCTCTCTCTCTCTCTCTCTCTCTCTGGTTCATGAGCTCTTGCCCTGTGGTCCATCATCCGTTCTCTCTCTGGTCCTGAAGCCCCTTCTTCCCTTCAGTCCTTTCTTGTTCGGTCGTGGGTCGTGAAAGCCCCAGCGCCGGAGAGAGCTCGCTGACCAGGCCAGGGGCCCGAGGTCAGGCGCTGCTACGCAAGGCCGTGGGGAGTCGACGTCGCGACCTGCCCACCGTCGCGCCAAGAGGGCGCGGATAAGACCCTTCGGTCTCACGGGACCCGTTTGGTCCTCCAGGTCCCGTGCCATAAAGGTTTACGAACACTGTCTACCTCCCTGCCTATGGGGAGGGTTTTTCTTGCTTTTGGATGACTGCTGTGGTGCCGTGTCTCTGTGAAGTGAACTTGCCTAAGTGACTGTGTTTGTAAATAATATTCGTAGTCGGTGGTATTCCTTTTGCTTCTATGTGCCTGTACATTGCATGACTGCCTTGCTTCTGAATACATGTGTGTTATAATAAATGTCCTTGTGTGAAATGTATCCCGTTCGTCGTCTTTTTCCCTTTTGAAAGTGCCATCTTGAATCACGGAATAAATTAGTCGTGGGTTTTGAACACCCGGGTAAAGAAGAGAATCTGATCCCTCGAGGTCGGCGATAACACCACTCGGTTATCACTGTAGCACGGAACGGACCGCTAAAGCCGTTCGTGTCCTAGGCCGACCTGCGGCGAGGTACGATCGCCCGGTCGACTACTCGCGCAGGTACTTAGGTAGGTCGAATTGGGTGAGCAACCCTATCCTGCGCGGGTGGGTAATTGGCACGATCGTGGTGAGGTTAAACCCCACCCGTGATTGGCTCCTGGCAGTAGGTCCAGGAGGGTCACGACTGAATTGTCCGTCCGGTGGGCGACGCGGTTGCGATTGGAGTTATGCAATCGCTCACACGCCAGGCAGGCCAGAATTTGTCACAATATATTAGTCAAACGTCTGGAAATGGAAACGTAAGGAGGGGAAACCCCCCCTCCCCACAAAAACAAACTTTTGTGTGTGTGTGACACATCACATGGAGGATACACAAAGTAACCTTCATGTATGTCCCTCCAAAACCCTTTGATAAGGGACAAAGGTCTGCCAATGCAGAGATTAATGAAATAAGTCGTCCTCGGGTCTCCTCAGTGTCCATGCATGCTCTCCCCCTGGGTCCATGTCAAAAACAATCACATTATCCCCTTCCTGGAAGACTCTTCCAGAGTCTGTCAACTCTTGTGCACATATTAGGTGTAGTTCCTTCTCTTTGTGTACCTCGCCTGTCCCCTGATTGTAACAATGCATACCTGTCTCCCCCCACCCCCTCTGAAAATAATGAAAACTAATGCATTGGGTTCCTTTACTCTGACACATTCACACGAGACTGTTCCAAATGCAATTCTATACCTCAACACACTTATTATTATTATTATTATTATTATTATTATTATTATTATTATTATTTTTTGCAATTTACATACTTCGCACTGGTTCGGTCACTGGTATGCAAATGAAAATAAAATGCTCTTCAGCCTTTTTCTGGGAAACAGTTGGCCATCATATGGTCCTTAGGTGGAGGGGTGATGGGAGAAAAACAAAACACAGGTGGGACCACTTGGCCATTCGTTGGTGGCAGTCTCTCCAAGACCCCTGTACCGTTCGTTCTTTGTTAACGCCATCGAAGATCGGAGGTTACTGTTTTCACCCCTTTCTGTTTGTTACTTACGAAATCTTTAGATTTCGAAAGTGTATTGATCACTTCCGTTCTGTGTTTTTGTTTGCAGGCACGATAACTCGAACGGAAGAAGCTACCAATGTCAAATTACACCACGTGATTCAGGAGGGTGATGGCTAGTGCTGATTAGATTTTGGGCAAAATCGGTCAAAGGTCAAGGTCATAGTGAGGTCAACCATAATTCCGTAAATTCATGTGGAGAAATGGAGTATTTTTGCTTCGCTCGACGTTACGAGTTCGTTTTAACTTCGATTTTAATTTTGTCTTCGGTTTTTGCGATCGCTTAGGACGCTTAAAACTCGGTTGTCGAAATTCTGGTAAAAATCGGATGTTTTGGAGACGTTTTAAGATTGTATAAAAAAATATTTCACTCGACGCGTCACGGGTTGTCCCGTGATGCAGTGCGCTCGAGCAGACTCGTCGTTGAGTCAGGTAAAGGTTTTGCAAGTGCGCGCTGACGGTGTTTTCGATAAAGATGGTGTTTAAAAGTCATTTTTTAATCTCAATAAAGGTTATCGTCGCATGCCTGACTCGCTGAGCCGTCGGATTATGTAAAGATTGTTGGTGGATGACCGAATATTACGGTTTTGTGACTTTGATAAAATAATATGAAATTATTGCGTGGAGAAATGGAGATTTTTGCTTCGCTCGACGTTACGAGTTCGTTTTAACTTCGATTTTAATTTTGTCTTCGGTTTTTGCGATTGCTTGGGACGCTTAAAACTCGTTTGTCGAAATTCTGGTAAAAATCGGATGTTTTGGAGATGTTTTAAGATTGTATTAAAAATATTTCACTCGCGCGTCACGGGTCGTCACTTGAGCAGAGGCGGCGTTGATCATGTAAAGGTTTTGCATGTGCGCGCTGACTGTGTTTTTGATAAAGATCGTGTTTAAAAGTCATTTTTTTTATCCCAATAAAGGTTATCGTCGCATGCCTGACTCGCTAAGCCGTTGGATTATGTAAAGATTGTTGGTAGATGGCCGAAATTATGGTTTTGTGGCTTTGATAAAATAATATAAAATAATTGTGTGGAGAAATGGAGATTTTTTGCTTCGGTCGACGTTACGATTTTTGATGATTTGGTACAGAATCATCGTAGAAACTTCTGGTTTCCGTCGCTACCTTCTCTCGAGACAGCTTTTATTAGACAAGGTCAGAGGTCAAGTTGACGATTTCGTAAGTACCAGTCTATGACTGCTTGTTTGTTTGTTTGTTTGTTTGTTTGTTTGTTTGTGAACAGTATTACGGAAAAACTCCTCGACGGATTTCGACGAAACTTGGTGGGGCGGTTAGGTATGATCCAAGGATCATGCCATTAGATTTTGGACTTGGTTCCCCCCCCCCCAAAAAAAAATTGTTAGAGAAATTTTTTTTTTTGCATTTCTACATGTTTTAAGTGATTTCCAACCCCCCCCCCCAAAAAAAAAATTTGTTTGGAGAACAAAGTTTTTTTTTTTTGCATTTCTACATGCTTTCAGTGATTTCCAACCCCCCCAAAAAAAAAATTTAGAGAAAAAAAATTTTTGCAACCTTTTTTTTCAACAATTTCGATTTCTTTTTTTTTGCATTTCTTCCTGTTTTAAGTGATTTCCAACCCCCCCCCCCCCCCAAAAAAAAAAATTGGAGAAAAGAACTATAACTCTGTCAGCACTGTTGACATCATATTTAATTAATAAGATATAAGGTTCACTTGAGTGACCCAGCAGTATTGGCGGCGGAGGTTTTGCACTCTCCCGAGTGCTCCCCCTCTAGTTGAACATGAGTTGATCATTATTGGTGTTTCTAACTCAACAGAGAATTCATTGGCAATGTGCACATACATCCCGTCAGACCCACCACAAATTTTGTGCAGAATCATTGCCGATGTTTTTTGGACTTCCCATGGGTTTACAGTGGGACATTGTTTAGTCGCTGGAAATTCAGTCCAATAGTGGGTTGATTCATTGAGTTGTCCTTATCTATTCCAGGAACATTTCGGCCTCCAGTTGAAGCACTAATTGCACAATACCAGGGTGAGGGGTTTGTTTTCAGGTGTTGAACACTTGCGAAACTAAAAGGGCACTTGGTAGAGCGCATAAATCCGCCACACAATGCCTGATCCGTGAGAACCTATCGGGCCCAATACATTTTTGAGCTATCATGCTATGTATCATTCTTGGCCTTATCTCAATGGTCAAGAATCACTTTCAACATTCTAGTCATTGGATCCGGATCTTCACCAAATCTAATCGGTTCGTCGTTGTCACACACCCAACCTGTCCACAACTTTTTGAGATATCCTGTACATGGCCCAACGAACAAACTGTGGTGAAAACATAACCTCCTTCACCTTCGGTGGCAGAAGTAATAACACTTTTTTTTAGCTTTGACTCTAGTTGATTTGACTTTACTTTTTTATTCTTTGTCCAAATCAAAGTATCTCCATGATTGAATGCTGTTTTACATTTCTGGTTACTTCTCCAATCGCGGTTACAAATCCAAATGCCAAAAACTCGAATGTAACTCTCGGGCATTGCCCGGTTATAATGACGCTTGGTTGTTTTGGGCTTTCTGGTTTGCTGCATTCATTGGGACCAAAGTACATTGCAGTGTTTTGATGAGACAGACCAATGGGAGAAGTAATTTGCACATTTCCATATAAATTGGATGTTTATAATGATCTTGTCCAATATGTTCTCGAGTTGATCTGTCAACCACTTGCTTATACCGTGGATGTTGAGATGGGTTAAAATGATGTTTCACGTACTCACACCCACTCCGATGTGATTTGGCTCGAGATTTTCCAAATGTTGCATAACCAGGTGTGGCAACGAAGTCCGGAGGCATCTCTTGCCTGACTTACATCTCGCTGATTGCACAGACGTTAATGCTTTGGTTAAGGATAACAGTTGAGAGCTAATTGCATGAAATAATGTAAAAAAAAAAAATTGCTTTACATGGTGCTATTTTGTGTTGGTGTTGCAGGCAACAAATAAGCAGGGAGTGGAATCCACACACACTGCCAAAACGTTCATCTTGGCAATGGGGGAGCGGCCTCGATATCTTGGGATTCCTGGTGACAAGGAATACTGCATTACAAGGTTTGGAATGCAGGACGTATCAATGTATCCAGTGACCTGAATTGCATGTAAACTTGCTAAAATATACAGCATGTTCACTTATTGGTTTTGACAATGAGTAACGTCACAGAAATGATTTGCTTGGAACAAATAAGTTTTGTGCAATTCTTCCACTAAGAAAACAGCCATTTGTCATTTTCTTCAGAACAGGATAACGTTGTTTCCACTACCAATTGCAAATGCTGGTGTCATGCACACAAGTATGGTTTTTATGCCTCTGCTGATGAAGTCGCCAGAGCCATTCTTTTTGGGTTGTACTTATGTACATACTTCCGTCCGTGCTAATTTTTTTTTCTGTTTTCTCTGCAACCCCGAATCTGACTTGGTAGTTGTAATAGTGATGAGCAGCACATTTTGTGGATATGAGAAAAGTAAGTTGGATGAAATTGTTTTGCTGGTTGGTGCCAGAGCACGAGAGGGTAGGTCAAGGCCTTGCATAAAAGTTGGACCAACAACTTGCCAACATGAGCCAATGCAAACAATATGCTCTGAATATATTTTACTTTGAAAATGACTGGTTAATTATTAATCAGTTATATCTTAACGAGTTAGCATAAATGCTTGTAACCTTAATTTAGCATTGACAGGAATCAGATTTCCAAGTAGCTTTCCTGCCATCCTTGCCCTTGTCTCCCCACCCCTCTGCTTCTCCCATATTCATGTTTGACTCTTAACTCTACCGCCTCCCCCATCATCCTTTCATACATAACATGAATGCTGCACGTGAGCTACCATGGAGCCTCTCGGACATTATTTGGCAACATGGCTGCTCATGTGAGCTACTTCCACGCTGCAAAAGCATTTGTGTTACACTGACACAGTGGGGAGTTGGGAGGGATTGATATCATTGGGGAGCAGAGGCATTGGCTATAAAAGAGGTCGAGGCATGCTGTTCGGCAGCCAGGGACAGCCACAGAGCACAGTGAAAGCTCGACAGCCATGAAGAATCGGCATCGAGCTTGGAGTCTTGCAGGGCAGGTACGACTCGCCAGACCCAAGGGTGACACGATGGTGCACCAGACACCACGAGTTCTTGAAGGCTGTGCAGTGCAAAGGAGTCTGAAGCTGTGCCTGCAGTGAAGCAGCCTTGGCGTCTCCGTTGACCCGCAAGCTCAAGCTGTGCAGCACCTCCTGGCGCTTCACAGGGAAGAACACTTTCACTCACTCACTCACTCACTCACCTTGTTCTCGACCAAGTCTACCCATGTTAAGAATAGCTGAAACTGTTACAATCCAGTTTTTGTGTGTCGCCTGGGTTCCTCTGCCATTTTTCTTTATTAAACCCATTATTTCATTGATTGTTAAACCTGTTGGTTTAAACTTTAAAGTGTCATTGCATTATCCTCCAGAATCATCAAATTCCCCATACAACCGTACATACTGTACATGCTGAAACCACCATGCCGTTAAATTGCCAATTCTAACCACATGACCCACAGAAGCGCTGTGTGGGCTGCCTCTGCTCTGCCTTGGGAGTTTGTCTCGTATCACGTGTTAGCGATAGTCCGTTCGTGTTTGTGGGTCTTAACATCCATCACCCCTTTTTATGTCGGTCAGGTAAGTTTATCAATATACTGGTACACAATGCCTCATTACATCCCTCATCAGCTTTGCTGCTTCAGTCTGTCCTTTGACAAACATGACCTGAATTGTGAGAAGGCAGGATGAGTTACATTTGCCTTTGTTTTATTTTCATAATTTTGTGCACAAGTTTTACCTATGTTTCTGAAACATCTTTATTTTTGCTGCAGTGATGACCTTTTTTCCTTGCCTTACTGCCCGGGTGAGACACTGGTTGTGGGGGCATCGTACGTGGCCTTGGAATGTGCAGGATTTCTCTCGAGCCTTGGTTTAAGTGTCACCGTAATGATCCGCTCGATTCTCCTTCGAGGTTTTGACCAGCAGCTCGCAGATCTCGTTGGTGACTTCATGGGGGATCACTGCGGTATCAAGTTTGTGCGCAAGTTTGTTCCAACCAAGGTAAATATTGTCTTGCCATGGGTTTTTATATTTTTTTTTCCCATCTGACCTTGGCATGCTGGCTTGTTCATCATGCCAGACTACATTTCAATTCAAAATGTTGAAATTTATGTGCTGGCTCTGAAGTTAACACTTGCTGACTGATTGAATTATTCCTGTCCCCATGCCACTTCTGAACTCTGAGATGTAATCAAAGAAAAAACAGTTTCGTTGGTGAATAATGCGCGATTGCTTTTTGTTGGAAGATGTAAACATTTTTGACTTTAGCATTGCAAGCCTTCAACCCCTTTGTTCCATGACATCTTTCCCACTCTTCCCTCCAGTGATTGAAGTTGTAATTATTTGCAGATTATGTCGCTTTACTGTGCGAGCCATAATCTGCGGCAAATGCTCACTATTACAGCCAGGGGTTGCTAATAGCATTTAAATGACAACTGTGGTCATCACTGCTTAGTTATTTATACGGTGTGCCGTCTTGATGAGGGCAAATTAGCCCGAAATCCACATTGGTGTCTTTGTTTGATATTTTACCAATGATGACCTAGAATCTCAGTCTTTTGACATGAGTGGCCAGACTGAAGCCTCCTGGTTGGAGGCAATGCTTTGGTCTGCACATGTACAAGACTCGCGTCTGTTTGATATCTGGTGGGAGCGTTTAGTCGCGCTTCACACAATTTGGCCTACATCTCCACCCGATGTCATTTACCTTCTGGTTTGTATTGGTGGGAACAATCGTGTGGGTGGCAGACAGGCTTTTGCTCTTTGCAGATTATGCGGTTTTACCGTGACACATACACATACACATACACATTATTTTTTCAGGTGATAACTGTGTAGGTAATACATCGTCATTCACTTCACTTGGCATTGCTGTGTTGTAAAAAGAAGTATGTGACCATCGTGGGGTTGCACTGCAGGTCCCTCTCAAAATACCACCCATCAGTCATTTGTGCTCTGCCTGGAACACAGGCATCTTCTCAACTGATTGGAAGAGGGGCCTTGTTGTGCCTCTCTGGAAAGGTAAGGGTGATCGCCAAGACTGCAACAACTACCGAGGGGTGATGCTGCTCTCAGTGCCGGGCAAGGTCTTTGCTCTGATTATAATTCTTGATAGGGTTCGCAACCATCTGCTTGACCACCAGCATCCAGAGCACTCAGGCTTTACACCAAAGAGGTCAACGATTGACCACATCCTTGCTCTTCGTGTCCTCACCGAACGCAGACGAGAGTTTCGGCAGGGGCTGCTTGCAGCCTATGTTGATCTCTGTAAAGCGTTCGATTCAGTGAATCGGGATGTCCTCTGGAGGATTCTTGGTCTTCGTGGGGTTCCACCAAAACTGATCGATCTGATGTCTGAACTCTACTCTGGTTCTGAGAGTGCTGTGAAGTGTGGTGGTACCATCTCTGACTTATTTCCAGTTGTTACTGGAGTTCGTCAGGGGTGTGTACTGGCCCCCACACTTTTCCGCACTTGTATGGACTGGATTCTAGGGAGGATGTCGGAAAGATCAAGCTGCGGTGCATCGTTTGGGAATGTCAAGATGTCGGACCTTGATTTCGCAGATGATGCAGTCATCTTTGAGGAGACTTTATATATATCCTTTTGCGGGCCCTCGAGGTGCTGAATGAGGAGTCTGAGCTGCTGGGATTATGGGTTTCTTGGGTCAAAACTAAGATCCAGGCTTTCAATGACATCTTGGATGCTGCTGTCCTGTCTGTGTCTGTTTGTGGTGAGGATGTTGAGGTCGTGGTGAGATTCACTTACCTTGGCAGTGATATTCATGTCTCTGCTGGCTGTGAGTCAGAGGTCAATCGACGTCTGGGTTGGGCCTGGGGAGTCAGGGCTGATGGGCCAATGGGCTGACCACGTGCCTTGTGGTTGCAGCAGGTTGATCGGTATCTCAAGGAGATGGGGATGGGCCAGGCATCTGCCTGGGGGAAGGCCAGACGGAGGCCCCTGGAGTACTGTCGGAAAGTGGACGCAGCGACGCGCTGTTCTGGCACATGCTCCCATACCTGACCTGACCTGACTTTACTTAAAATGGAGGAGAGATACACAATACAAGGAAATTAGATGCAGGTGCAGGTGATTCAGCCCATAATGCCTGCACTGCATCAACACCAGATCAAAATAAGAAAAATGCAAAAAAAATAATTTGAAGTGGGTTTTTTGGTGGGGGTGGGGGGGGGTTCCAGTGAAGGGGGCATAGGTGTAGATTGTTTTGGGTGTGTATATATATATATATATATATATATATATATATATATATATATATATATATATATATATATATATATATATATATATATATATATATATACACACAGACACAGACACAGACACAGACACTCAACTGCACGACACCCCTTGACGAGACCCCCACCAACACCCCATCACCCATCAATGCTCAAGCTGCCGAAAAGTCTTACCAACATCACTATACTCTATCTCCATAACATCCAGGTACCTATCTAATTCCAAGTTTAACTTATCTACTGTTTCTGCATCCACTACCTTTCTCGGGAGAACATTTCATGCATTAACTACTCTGAGTGAAAGACCTCTACCTTTAGTGTTTAGCTTTTCTTGAGGCAATGTTTTATGGCTGTATGCCCTTCCTGACGCCAACCCTGGTTTCCTCTTAGGACACAGAGATATGGTTCCCCTATTCTAACCGGGGCATACACTGTGACCAGTACACTGGTACTCGTATTGCCGACTTCAGAAGGATGACCGGCTGAGTCAACCTCCTGGTGTTAATTCAGTGGAAAACGGGGCTCGAACTTGGGACCCTGGGATCCCAAGCCGGCACCCTAACCACGAAGCCAACACCAGGCTTTATCACTGTCTACTCTGCTGAATAATTATTCTGCACTTTTGTTTATACCCTTCATCATTATCTTTAACATCCATCGTATCACCTCGTAGCCACCACCTTCCTTGTGTATAAAGCCCTGTCTGTCGGCTGCTTCTTGTAGCTAAGATCGTATTCATCTTTTTTTTTTTTTTTTTTTTTCTTCCTGCCTAGAAATAACAGCAGTGAATGAAGGAGCCTTGAGGTAATTTGTAATACTTTATGGATTTCCCACTCTTAAAAATCTAAGAACCGCCTTTCGAAGTCGGGAATGCTTTTGGTTCAAATGGTTGAAAATGGTCAACAGATCCGACTCACGAATCCCTCCCTCTTTTTTGAAATAAAACCGAAGCCATATTTTTTTGATTATATACTTTTTGAAGTATGCGACACTTTGTGACGAAGTTCTCCACTGGTCTATCCTGCAACCCAGAAGTGTTTACGTATATAACTGGCTATCTTGTCTCGAACGTGCATGCGCTGAGTCAGTGTCACGTGTAACAAAACTACTTATTCTGACAGGCATGTTCCTGTTACATGGCAATCTAACCTGCTCAAAACACACGGTGCCATGTTACACTTACCACCGTCTAATTATGGACTCCTCCCCCTCACTCTTCCATGTGACAGCACTGGCGTACTCTGACATTCGTAGGGGATGCGTTCCATAAAATTGCCGTGAATGTTGGTGTCCACTGTCTGGTCATTATTTATTTTACATGCTGAAGAGTGATGACCGAGCAAATCAGGACACGACATGACAAAGGGAACAGCAGGGAAAGGTGGGTCGGGGGGGACAAATAGCAGGGCAGAGGGAGAAGGTAGACAGACTGACGAGCAACAGATGCAGGTAATGACTACGGGTAAGGGAGAACACAAAGGGTAGACAATACGGATACATAAACAAAATTGGTTGACCCATTTGTCATGGCAGTGTGTGGAGTCATCAGCAAAGAGATAGAGGATTTTCCAGAGTCGGTGAGAACATTGATGAAGATTATGAGTAAGATGTGGCTGAGAACACTGCTTGGGGTACTCCAGCCTTGACGGAGAGGAGATGAAAGGGTTCCGTTGAGAGCCGCATGTTGTCTGAGCGGAGGAAGTCAGTCATCAAAGAGTGGAATTGCCCTTTGATTCCAAGGCACAGAGTTTGGAGAGCAAGGCAGGATGTCAGATTGTATCAAAATTTTGAGATACAGTGCCTTCAGAAAGTACGAGGAGTGTCGGTGAACAGAAATCTTTGAAAATCTTCCATAGATTCTCAATGGGATTAAAGTCTGGGCTTTGGCTGTGCCACTCAAGACTTTCATGTTCTTGTTCTGAAGCCATTTCAATGTTGCTTTGGCTGTCTGCTTTGGGTCATTGTCCTGTTGGAATTTAAATCTTTGCTGCAGTCCAAGGTCTTTTTCACTCTGAAGCAGGTTCTCCTCAAGGATTTGCCTGCATCTGACTCCATGCATTGTTCCTCAATCCTTACAAGTCTCACTGCCACTGAAAATCATCCCCAGAGCATGGTGCTGCCACCACCATGCTTCACGGTCGGGATGGTGTTAGATTGGTGATGAGTTTTACTCTGTTTCTGCCAGGTCCAATTGTTCTGAGGAACCTCCAGTAAGAAATGTTAATTTGGTTTTTGTGGCTTTCACCTGTGATTGGCATTTACAAAACAATCTTGCAGTAGTTAATCCTTTTTCTCAAGGCATCTTGTGATTCTTTATTTTTGTATTATAACAATGCTCATAGTAAAACTACTGCAAGACTACTACCGTAGTGTTGATTGTTGTCGAAAAAATGCTGTGTTGCAGGTTGAACAGCTCGAGGCTGGGACACCTGGCCGGCTGCGTGTCTTTGCAAAATCCACAGAGGGTGAAGAAACTTACACTGGAGAATTCAACACGGTACAGCATTTGACATTTAAAAATATTTTTATTTTGCTCCGACCCTTTATTGAGAACTTACCACAAATGTAGTTCGAGTACCTTAAAGGCAATTGGATCACAAAGCAAAAGCATTTAACTCTAAGCTCGACATCTCGTCACATCAGAATCAAAAGGTTCTAACGGACAAAAGTTCAGTTGAGATAGAACCTTTTGATTCTAAGGAAAAGATCTGCCAATGTCAAATAAATGAAATCAGTGTTTGAGAACACTTAACTGTTATCACAGCTGCTACATCGCCAGCGATCACTGCTTCCAAACATGTGTGCAATGCTTGTATCAACAGGTGGAATTTTTTGTTTTTTGTCATGCTTGTTTGCGCTCTGCCAAGGTGCTCCTGTATTGTTTATGAAACCCCATCATGAAAGCTATGTTATATGCTCACTATTATTAATCCCATTGCCATTCATCATGGACTTCCTGAGTTTTGTTTTCTATGAGTGAGTGTTTGAGTGCAGGAATACTTTAGAGTAGCAACCACAATGTGAGTAAGTATGTACACAATGTAATACTTGACTGTTTACAGGAAATGTGAATGAATAAATAATACGGGAGGATCTTGTGTTCTCAGAAGCTCTGCACGGCGGACGATGATTCCACAAGCCAATACATTAGCGTATAATGCAATAAATGGAATTGACCATCATACACTACTTGAAATATCTACTCCACACCATAAAAAACTGATCGTGTGAGTGTTGATGTCATTTGTTTGTGACTTCATAGGACGCGGATGAGGTGCAAACAAAAATGCTGCTTAATTACACGTTCATTTCAATCGGACCTAATCATTTAATGCTGCATTATGGAGAATGTTTTCACATTGGGCTCCAACGTTGAAGTAACAACCTTGATAATGGCTATGTTCAACTCCAGCAGCAATCACTGCATTGAGGTTTGTTTGTTTTTGTTTTTTTGGATGAACCACATGCTGTCTTCTTGGAAAGACTTTTAAATTTGCTCCGAATGCCTCGTGTCATCTCTAAAATCCTAACTGTGCATGAGTTGCACATGCTGAGTGATTGTTGCACGAGGTAGTTATGTTCCGTTGAAACTTGCAATCAGGTGTTCTGCACATCCCTCGTGCCAAAAAGGCGCTTTGGATGCACGCTGGAGCGGTCCTTCAACAATTGCATTATCGATTCTACATGTTTGGTTTTTATGGCGAGTACATGTACTTCTGAATAGATGAGTGATTTTGATCCAATGAAGGCATCTTTCATCTTGCTTGTGAAGGCAAGTGTCTACCTGCTTTGGTGGACAGATAGAACAGTGTACAAACTCGACAGGAGGAGGTATGCCAACCACTTTGGACTTGACCCTTCCATCCATCCATCGGGACTATACTCTGTGAAGAGCGTTGGTTTTGCCTAAGCAATATCCTTGGCTATTGGGCACAATTATGGACGGGTCACCACTTCGACACAGGATACCAGCAAGCTGGCACTCATTTTGCCAACCTCGGAAGGATGACAGGCAGAGTCAACCCCTCCTGGTATTAATTCATCAGCTGAGTGGGATTTGAACTCGGGATCCGAGGATCCAAAGCCCACCACTCGAGCCATTCAGCCAACACCAGGCATACTTAACCCTTCATCAGAGCAAAATGACATGCTTCCCAATCAGACACTTTTGTAATCTTTATTTTATAGTATCTCGATTTTGGTTCAGGCAATTTCTCCTTTGTCCATTGCATTAACTTATGTTCAGAAAATGGTCACCATGGCCACCGAAGGTGGAGTGAGGTTTTCATCTGTCTGTCTTTGAATCTGTCCACAACTGTTTGAGATACCTGCTCGCAGCCAGACAATTTGGTGGACAGGTTGGGTGTCTGACGAGGTCAAATTGATTAGATTTTCGTGAAGATCTGGATCAGGATACTATCGATACTTTAAATGTTTTTTAAAAATGAATCTTCACCATTGAGATGGGTGGGGGCCAAAATCTATATTTAGCATGATGCACGACATGGCCAAAAGTATGTGGACACCCCTTCTAATTGGTGGATTCAGCTATTTCAGCCACACCCATTGCTGACAGGTGTATAAAATCAAGCACACAGCTGTGCAATCTCCATAGACAAACATTGGCAGTCGAATGGGCCATACAAAGAGCTCGGTGCCTTTCAACGTGGCACTGCCACAGGGTGCCACCTTTCCAACAAGTTAGTTCGTCAAATTTCTGCCCTGCTCGAGCTGCCCCGGTTAACTGTAAGTGCTGCTGTTGAAGTGGAAATGTTTTGGAGCAACAGCTCAGCCATGAAGTGCTGGGCCACACAAGCTCACAGAACAGCACCGCTGAGTGCTGAAGCACGTAGCATGGAAAAATAATCTGTCGGTTGCAACACTCACTACCAAGTTCCAAACTGCCTCTGGAAGCAATGTCAGCACAAACACTGTTTGTTGCGAGCTTCATGAAATGGGTTTCCATGGCCGAGCAGCTGCACACAAGCCTAAGATCACCATGCGCAATGCCAAGCGTCGGCTGGAGTCGTGTAAAGCTCACCGCCATTGGACTCTGTAGCAGTGGAAACGTGTTCTGGAGTGATGAATCACGCTTCACCATCTGGCAGTCTGACGGACGAATCTGGGTTTGGTGGATATCGGCAGAATGCCACCTGCCTGAATGCATAGTGCAAACTGTAAAGTTCACTGAAGGAGGAATAATGGTCTGGGGGCTGTTTTTTATGGTCCAGGCTCAGCCCCTGAGTCCCAGCGAAGAGAAATCTTAACACTACAGCATACCAATGACATTCTCGAGGATTCTGTACTTCCAACTTTGTGGCAACAGTTAGGGGAAGGCCCTTTCCTGTTTCAGCATGACAATGACCTCATGCACAAAGCACGGTCCATACAGAAATGGTTTGTCAAGATCGCTGTGGAAGAACATTGACTGGCTTGCACAGAGCCCTGACCCCCCCCCCCCCCATCGAACACCTTTGGGATTAATTTGAATGCCGATTTGTGAGCCAGACCTTATCGCCCAACATCAGTGCCTGACCTCACTCATGCTCTTGTGGCTGAATGGAACCAAATCCCCGCAGCAATGTTCCAACATCTAGTGGAAATCCTTCCCAGAAGAGTGGAGGTTGTTACAGCAACAGCTTTGCTCATTGCAAGCTGCTGGGAATCTACATTGCGAGGCACATGCAGGTCCGATCAACAAGGGAATCAATTATTTCCCTTGCCAGAGGAGAGGGTATTGCATTTGGGTCCGTTTTTGTTTGTCCACACAGAACTTTTGTGTTTTTCTCTGCACCCGCTTGTCAGATTAAGACAATTTTCACCATTGTTGCGACTACTCATGTGAAATGTTTTAATGATTGACGTCATCGGTCACATGGTGTGGCAGCCATATTGGAAAAGTGGAAAAACTTTGCACCTCTATCTCTGAAACCGCACCAAGGAAAAAATTGAAACTTGAAACTTGGCACGTGGCAAGTACTCATGGGGAATGGGTTATTTTTTATTATTATTATTATTTATTTTTTTTCAATGATGTCATAATTGCATATGTGGAATGCAACATCCGATCTGTATGAAAATTTGAGGGTTATCTCGGGATCAAAAGTTTTACAGAAAAAGAAATTCATGACTCGGTCACGTGATTCGGCAGCCGTTTTATTTTATTTTTATTTTTAAACCTTCAAAAATAATCTCAGAGTGGCTGAACAAATCGAGGCAAAACTTTACACATATGACTGCCTGTCCATGTGGAACAAAAGGTTCGCACATATGATGTAGGTCACATAGTTTGGCAGCCATATTAGATTTACCCGAAAACCTGCAAAATACATCACTCAAAAGAAGTCCTGGTGAGGGTCTGCAATCTCTGCTCGTTTTCTTGTTCATGTTTTTATATGAACTCGTGCAAGTCGGATTGAAAATGTGGCCATTGTGTTTTTGTTTTTTAATGCCACCCTCTACTTTTTTTTTTCACAATTTCAAGGTGGTGGTTGCAGTTGGGCGTGATGCTTGCACCAGGAACATTGGGTTGGACACTGTCGGAATAAAAGTGAATGCCAAGTAAGACGTTTTCCCATCGAATAGTGCAGATGCCCATGTAAGAGAGCATCCCAAAAAGCATATCTTGCATTTATAATTGTGATTACAAGTGCTTGATTATGCAGTTAAATGACCACAGTACTTGTGCAGTTTGGTTTTGAGCTCTGGGTTTGTGCCACAGGACAGGCAAGATTCCGGTGGATGAATACGAGCGGACGAATGTTCCACATGTGTATGCCATTGGGGACATACAAGAAGGAAGGCTGCAACTGACTCCTGTTGCAATTCAAGCTGGGTTGCTGCTGGCACAGAGGCTGTATGGAGGCTCCACAGTCAAGGCAAGGCGGAGTAGTTGATTTGTTTCCCTCCGTCCTTTTTTTTTTTTATTTTTTTTTTTTTTTTTTTTTATAACTGTCCTTTAAGTATTGTCATGTCCAGAGGGTTAGCCTCTACCTGGATGGATGACCAAACAGTTCTCCCTTGGAAGCTACAGCTGACATTCTCGGAGATTATGGTGGTAAAGGATGAAGGCACACGGGTTTTACTCGAATCCACTACAGATACATGGATGCCAGCAACTCAAGTCATGATTTAATAACCAAAAAAGCAACAGTTATAATGGAACAAATCAAGATGTGAGGTAACCAAAATCTTAATCTAATTTTGAGGCTCCTCCACACTAACTTAAATACAGAAGAGGGGAAAATTAACAAAAGAAAATCCTCCCTTTATTCTGGCACTTTGCTTTGTCCAGAGATTGCCTTTATTGAGCTTTTGGAATCGAGGTGCTTCATCCTTCATCCTGCCCATCAATGGTGCGGAGCTGCTTTTCTGGGCAGGAAATGTACGTGAAGTAATTCGTGAGGCAGCACTCAACACCAGGGCTCAGGAATCGCCGTGCAGCCTCTTCGTCGATCACGCTTGCTCTCTGCAGAATGGTGCCGTCTCTTTCAGTGATGTACATGAGGCTTTGAGGTCCATCTTTTATCACCAACCAAGAGTCAATGGCTCGCGTCATGCTCGGGAAGCTGCAAATTTTCTTCAGCACAAATACGAGAATCGCGCAGCAATTTGGTTGTGCCGAGAGGAGAGCAAAGCGAGATCCTCTGTCCCAGCCGCGTGTCCTCTGACTAACGTGTCTTCTCACGCACTCTTCTTCCTCCAACTCACGTAATGCCCATAAATCATACACCTCGGGGGGCGGGGGCGTGTGGCTTGCTGGCACTAAAACCAGGCTTCCACCGTCCTGCTCGGCACGTTTGGTGTGCTGGTTATGGTTGTGGTTATAAAAACGTACTTCTTTCATGGTTGGCTTGTAAATACAAAAACCGAGGGGAAGGTCACAGGGCATTTACATACTGGGAAAAATTGGTCTTGATACCTTTCTAATTAACACAGCACCCACGACACCCCCCCCCCCCCGGTGATGACGAGTAAAACTTGAGCTCAGTTTCCCTACTTAATGTACATCGAGATGTCTCCTACACGTCCACAGACCAAGCTACTCTATGCACTCCTATCTTTCCTATGAAATTCCTCCATCTACCCCCACAACCGTTACAGTATTTTGGAGTTAAAGGGTCAAAATGTAGCACTGAGCATCGTTGGGGTATTGTAGTAAATTTGCGACGAAGGAATTGTGTTCCTTGAACTTGTTTACCTGCAGTGCGACTACTTGACTGTCCCTACAACCATTTTCACACCGTTGGAGTACGGGTGCTGTGGGTTGTCTGAGGAACGTGCTCTGACCATGTATGGAGACGACAACTTGGAAGTAAGGAATCTTTGATTTGTAATGAGCCACATCAGTGTGATGTTTTTGTTTTGTTTTTTTTGGCCAGATTGTTTTTTTTATTGCTGAGCGAAAACTTATTTTGGTAACCTATCTGTACTTTCAATAACTTTGTGACCCTGCAACAGGTGTACCACAGCAATTTCAAGCCTCTGGAATGGGTGCTTCCACAGAGGGAGTCAACTCAGTGCTACGCAAAAATCATCTGCCATAAGCAAGAGAATGTGAGTCTGCGGCAGGAGGCGGGTCGGGGAAGGAGGGGGGTGAGGGGTGAAATGTATTGAGTGAATGGTGAGGAAAGAAAGGCTCGTGTTTGGGGGTAAAAAGAGGAAACGAAAGCTTGCAGGAGATGAAAATAACAGTAAATGAACTGTGTGAAAATGTACGCCATTGATGGGGTTAACTGTTTCCACCATATTTCCCTTCACCACCGAAGGTGGATGGACGTGATGTTTTCACTCCTATCTGTCTTTGTCTGTGAGCAGGATATCTCAAAGTGATGATCTGATTCGGGTGAAATTCGGTGGACGAGTTGGATATGTCGAATTAATTAATTAGATCCACATACTGGAATTTTTTTTTTAAAATTGATTATTCACCACTGAGACATGGGGCCAAAAACTTGAGAGTTTATGTACCTTTTAGGATTATCTGGATTTCTGCGTGAATTTGACCAAATGTGATCAGATCTTCATCCAAGTCTTAGTAATAGAAAAGAGAATGACTCCAATGTTTTGTCCAACTTTCCTGTTGGTCTCACGTGGCACTGCTTGGAGGTAGTCTGACACCTGCTTCAGATTATCCAGTGTGGCAGGGTGGTTGCTGTTGACAGAGTTCTTGGCAGCCTCCCAGAACCAGTCGTCGAGAGGGTTCAAGTCTGGGCTGTGGGGGTGCCCAGTCATGAGTGGTACCCAGGGCAACGAGGTGGTTTCTGAAGAGCTGCCACAGGAAAGTGATGGTGTCACCAGCTGTATGCGGGGGTGCATCATCCTGCATAAACTCGGTCGTGCTGAGCTCGTTTGGGGTGACCTTTTGGGCTCGATCATTTTGGAACTTCTGGAGCATGGCCTGGTAGTTCTCACTGTTGATTGTCACCATTCTACTGTTGTCATTCTCAAACCAGTAAGGCCCAAACATTCCACATCTGGCATTGAAGGTGCAGAAGCATGTGACCTTGGGCCCTTTCAGGTACGTCTCTGTGATCTCAGGTGGTTCTGCCCTCCAGAAAATGTTGTTGTGGTGGTTGATGGCACCGTTTTAGTGGAAATGGGCTTCATCACTGAACCACATCAGGTTGATCCAGTTTGGGTACCGATTCATCCTGTCACTGAGCCAATTGTACATATCATGTCTCCTCCTCACGTCATCTTGACTCGGTTTATGCCTAATAGAGATGATGTGTGGGGAAAGCTTCAGTTCCTTCGCGAGGATATGCCAGACTGATGTTGGTTTGATGCTTAGCTCCCAGGAGTGCCGGCGGTAGGACTGTCCACTGCAGAATCCTACACTGCGTTGATGTTGCCTTAGCTCTTGGTTACTGATACTGGCCTGCCACTGTTGACCTTGCTCTGGTTGGGCACTGCACCCTTGTGCAAAAAAAGTTTCACAATACGTTGACTGGCCAAATTTGTGGGTCCATCATGTGTTCTGAGGTATTCCCGGCAGAACCTGACGGGTGTCTGCATCTGATTTTTGTGTGATACTCGAGCCACCACTTTTGTCTTTTTCTGTCAATGGCATAGTTGAGCTATGGAGCTATAAATCACAGGGAACAAATACCATAGCACCACCAAACCTTGGCAAGGAAAATGGTGTAGCATGTGAAAAAAAAACGAAGAAATGGCAGGAATTCAGTTGTATCAAGCTTTTTGAAAATCCCAGCGAGACGGCCATGATCTTGAGGGCCTTGATCCATTGTTTGGTGAGTCGAAGCAGCACGTCCAAGTGACCTGGTCTGAAACGAAATTGGTGATCTGAGATGAGATTGTTGGAGAAAAGGAAGGATTTCACATCAACTACGATGATGGAATTCATGACCTTGTTGATGGGTCTGCAGTGAAGGATCAGTTTTTGCACCTTTTATTTTTTTTTTCTGCCTCCAGTGGCGTATTTTTGGGGCATCCGTACATACGTACGTACATGCGAATTTTCTGTTTTCTCTGCAACCGCTTGTCCGATTGACAAATTTTGTCCATAGATGCAACTTGCCATGCAGAATTTTTTAATGATAATTATGATGTCATAGGTCATGTGGGTTGACAGCCATGTTGGGAAAACTTTGGACCTCTATCTCAAATTGCACCATGGAAGAAATTGAAACTTGGCATCTGGCTACTCCTTTGCATGGGGGATAAGAGCGATTTCGCGATGACGTCATCTCTGAAGTGGTATTCCAGTGAAGATTTGACACGTGGAATGCTGCATCCCATCGGTATAAAAATTTCTGTGGTTGATCTCGGGAAAGATGTGAATGCAGAAAAACATTGACGTCATCCGTCACGTGGTTTGTCAGCCTTGTTGGTTTTTTTGTTTTTTTTTTGTTTTCACAAAAGGAAAAAAAAAATATTGAATAGAACCACTTTACAGATCAAAGTGAAACTGCATCCAAATGATCGAGTCGCCATGCTGAATAAAGTTAGACCATGTGACCGATGACGTCACAGTTATCAGTCAGCCATCTTTTGAATTGCCCTGAAACCACAAAAAAATCTTCTCCAGAATGGCCACACAGATTGAGGGGAAACGTCAGACATGTTCACCATGAGATGGGGATACTGGGGTGATAAAGAATAATTAAGTCACGAGGTTTGTTGGCCATGTTGAATGGAAGAAAAATATTGAGTGTTTTCTCTGCAACTGCTTTTCTGATAGAAGTGAAATTTACCAAGTAGCATCTAACAATGTAGCTGCATGGAGTGTGGAAATGATAATGTCATGGGTCACGTGGTGTGACAGTCATATTGGAGAGAAAAATGAACCTTTACACACCATCCTCCCCAATCCTGGGCGGAGTCCAAATTTTCAATGCCATAGGGTCACGTGGTTTGGCGGTTGTTTGAAAACCGAAAATTTTCAAAAAAAAAAACCTTTCTCCAAAACCGCTTGCAGATCAATATGAAACGTGTTGCATTACATGGAGCAATGTCAGTAGATCACAACTGCAAAGATTGTCTAATTATTTCCTTAAAACCAAAGCGGCTGCCACATCATGTGACTGATGTAATTGTGAAATAAAATGTTTGCAGCAACAGTAGTGGACCGTCATCACTGCAAAGCCTCCCATCAAAAGGTTTTGTGGTTTCAGAGAAATAATAATTAAAAAAAAAATATGATACTCAGCATTGGTAATATTTGTTGAAAATTTCAACATCGGTCGCATGGTCACATAGGTGTTGCACAAAAAAACAACCTTTTCCGATCAATGCGAAACTCCAAAGATGCGACCGGCCACCCATTCCGAATTTTATTTGATAGAGGGCATCGTGGGTCAGGTGTCCAATCAAGGCGGGGCAGCATGGTTTTGTTCTTCACCATGGATGCAATTACTCGTGTGGAATGTATTTGTGATAACGATGTCATAGGTCACGTAGTTTGGCAGCCATGATTTTATTTATTTATTTTTTAAAATGAAGAATCAACGTTTATATACGTTTGTCAGTGGCATACTGGTGGCGACGTGACGTCGAAGGTTGTCGTCGTAGTTTTTTTTTTTTTTTAATTTGATGCAGTGATGATGGCTGTTTTCCAAGCAGATGGAATGTGACCTTGGACAAATGATGGGGTGCAAATGGCAGAGGAAGTGCAAGAGCTGCAGTGCAGTTTTTCCAGGACTCGTGAGCTGATGCCATTCAGTCCAGTCCAGTTGTCAAATCAGAGTTGAGCGTTGCCATAAACTTCTCCACTTTCTCAGTCACAAAAGAAAGAGTTCAGGAGCGACGGGAGGATGGGGACCGAGCGCGAGGTGTTGGATACAAAATATTTGGAAGGAAACTCAGAGTTCAGGCATTCAGCCTTCTCTTGAGCAGAGCCTATGTCTGGTGTTTGCTTTGTGGTTCAGGTAGTTGGCTTGTGATCTTAGAGTTCAGTCTTGAGTTCAAGCCCCGTTGGCCACTGAATTAGTACCAGATAGGGTTGATTCAGCCTGTCATCCTCCCGAGGTCGGTGAAATTAGTACCAGTGTACTGGTATCGGGGTACAGAATCGGTGGCATAGTCGTGCCCCAACAAAATGATAGATAGCTACCTGGCAGTCAAGCTGCCATATGGAAGAAGAAGCAGTCTGCTGTGGTGCCATTTGAAGAGGGAAGGGATGGAGGAGAGCATACACCAGAGACAGACTTGAGGCACCACCAGGTTTTAGAGGGGAGAGACGTTTGAAAGTTCATTATTCAGGTTGGACGATGTTGGTTTCTGGCTCTCCTGAGAGTGGACACACTTGTTGCAGCCTTTGTAGAATGGTCTGAGATTGCCTTCAGTTGGATTTATTTCCCAGGAAGAGAAGGCAAGTTTGAGCATCAGCCTCACCACAGGAAGAAGGGTAGGATAACTGAAGACAAGATGGGATGGATCTGTGTGTAACAGGGAGCAGGTTTCTGTGGAAAAATTCCCAGCAGCTGAGTCAATAGAATTGCGGATTGTTGGCAAGTTCTCGAAATGTACTTGAGACAGGTGTTCATGAAAGTGTATTTTTGACGTGAAAACACCAAAGGAAGGCAAATTGAAGTTTATTTTATCATGTTGTCCCTTGCTTAATCGACCAACATCACCTTGTGGAAGTGCAATGATGAACCTGTGCTGGTATTTGTGGCAGGAGCGTATTGTGGGATTCCATTTCCTGGGCCCCAATGCTGGCGAAGTTACACAGGGCTTTGCGGTTGCCATGAAATGCGGCCTTACGAAGACTACGTTGGACAGTACAATCGGAATTCATCCAACATGTGCGGAGGTAGGAAGCAACAATTATCATTATTGATATATATATATATATATATATATATATATATATATATATATATATATATATATATATATATATATATATATATATATATATATATATATATATATATATATATATATATATATATATTTTGAGGTTTTTATCATTTGTATGAATGCATCATTTCTATTTGTTCAACTGTTTATGCGTCTTTCTATTAAGGCTTCTGGAATCTCGAATGTTTTGCTGAAATCGACATTCAATGAGACCACTTGTCCCAATAACATCACATTATTGCAACTGATGTTCTTTGCCCTCCTCCCCTCCCCCATTCCTTCAAAAATATGTCGACTTCTCACCCCCTGTTCTATTTTAATGGAAGTCCTGCTTGTAGCTGTGTTAACGATTTGATCAAAAGAGGATGTCTTGCTTGCTCTTCCCCCTCTCCCCCCCCCCCCCCATCGATTCATGCCATGTTAACTTGCCTGCTGCTTTTATTTTCCTTTTTAAGAATACTGTGATTCAAGTATATGCTATCTGGTTAAGTAACCTGACTTGAGAAGTGCCAACAGACGAGAGAAGCTTTCTGCGTGCAGTGCCTTCGACATGGTGGTGTCATTTTTGTGACACAAAAATTCCACCATAAGGTGGTGAGCCACACCCTATATTCTGCCAATGACGTCCACAGCCTGCAAGCCGCAACACGGCCACATGAAAGGAAAAAAAATAAATAAATCTGAGCAACAATGAAGTTGCATTGGTCCAACATGGATTGGAGTCTTTGCGGTCGAGGTATGTGGGTCTGTTGGAGCATGACCTGCTGCATTAGCACCTTCAATGAAGGGCTTGCACCGATTTCTCAAGAACCCAACAAAATTTATTAAACGAAAGCTGATCTCCAAATTTTGTGCCTAAACACTTGGTATAAGACCTTATGAAAGGAGAACTAGTGGCGTTGACGAGTTTTATTGGCTCACCTGGACATCAGGCAGGTGAGCTTATGCGATTGTGTAGTGTCTGTCGGTCAGTCCGTAAACTCTTCAGTCATCGCTTCAACTAAACACATGATTTCAATGAAACTTTGCCACAAGCTTCATATCTGATGCCAAACGAAGATTTATCGACCACATCAAAATCTGTGCTCATTCAGGGGGTCGACGGGGTGGGGGTTGTTGACCCCCCCCCACAAAAAAAACAAAAATAGGTATTTGCTTTCTTTTCCAAAACTTCGCACACGATCTCAATGAAAGTTGACCACAACCTTCATCACCCTTGATGTATTAAAGTTTGTCATGGCATTAAAAAAAACAAGCTCAAATAAGGGAAGATCCTCATCCTCTTAATGATGTCATAAAAACGAATATGACGTCATTGTGATGTATCAGGTTTGCCATAAATTATATGTGCTAATGCCCGGCTTGATTCCCACAAACAAAATTCAAACAGCTTGCCTAGTTTCGGAGATAATGGTATCGGCGATTTCCATTAGCGGAGATATTTTGACATCATAACTTTTTTTTTCTCGGAGGAATTTTCAAAATCTGAGATGGTTACTGTCTGCGCAGGGTAATTTTACATATGTATGCCAAGTTTCAGGAAGTTTCAATGAAAACTGAAGGCTGTGAAACAAAAAGCCCACAAGAAGAAGAAGAACAACAACAACGTGAGTTAGACTTGGAGATCCTCCACGAGGATCGAAAAAGATGCTTGGTATTACAAAACTTTAATATAGACATAAACAGACATTTTGAAGGGCATTACCATCAAAGGAAAACCACAAAACTTTTCGTTGTGCTGTCTTCAGGTGAAATTTGCACGAAGTGAATGCGTAATGAAGAAGAACAGTCTAATAGACACCCATCAACGAAGTAAATTCTGATTGGACGTTCTCAACTGACTCATCATCTCCCAACGGACTCGCTGGGAGCCTGTTCAGTGTTCAGCTCTCCAATTTGAGGTTGCAGACTTCCCAAATTGTCATCATGAACTCTCCAATCACATTTCGCTGCTTCCGTGGATGAAATCGTGAGATTCAAAGGGAACATCTTCCTTGTTGATGGATTAATAAAAGCCTCCCCCCCCTCCCCATCATGTCACACCAAATCAAATTCATTCATTCATTCCTCGATTACACCCTCCATTACTATCCTTGATTCTCGACCCCCAGTGGATGTGACCATTCAAGCCACCACACAAAAGGATCACCCAACGCTCCGAAGAACCTCCTGTTGCGGCTTTTTCACCAACTGTTTGCAAGGATTGTCGAAGTTTGATTGTAATCTCCCTCCTGAAACCATGAATATTAATAATATACCCTTCAAATTCAGGAATTCATTCAGTTACCGTGAAGGGAATACCAAGCTCGATTTTAAAAACCCCACATCCACCCCCATTCCCACTTGATCTATCTCGACGTATGAGAGTACACCCTGGAATCTGGAATCGATTGGAACTTTGAAGACTGCTTCCGCATCGGAAACCTTTCCTGTCGTTTTCCCCCTTAGTACTTGGGCAGCTCTGAAATTCCTGACAACCTCTGTCGGCTTCACTGTGTTCACCACCACAATTGACGCAGCACATTTTACCACTCGAAGAGCTACCGTACTCATGCTCCACATTACACTTGCTGCGGTGTTGTTTACCCCTACAGGATGGTGCAGTATGTCCAAATTTTTGGCATCTGCAACATCGCAAGGGGGGGGGGAGGAGGATGTGTTCCTGAACAGGAAAAGCTTGGTAACTGAGGAACACTTTATGGGGAAGAGTAGGGTTGGCGAAGGACACCACCACAGATGTGGTCTCAACCTTAGCCTCATCCCTAACCGTAGTGAGAGATGATTGGCATCAACTGCCCCCTTGTCCACCAAATGATTATTTAAATTCCCCATACTAACGGAAGAGTCGATTCCATAAATAACTCCCTGACTTTCCCTCAAGGACCTCGGGATGATGGCAGGCTCGGACACTGCCAAAAAGGGAGTTTCTCCATTTGTCCCCCCTCCCCCCCCACTGAACTGCCAATTTACACAGGATAAATAGGTCCCCTGATAGAAGCTTTTTAGCACTATGAACATCACATTCTTTCCTAATTGCAACAGTCATTTTAATCGGGTTGTCGAAGGTTAACGATTTTGTGCCTTTCAGCACTGAGATTATAATGGGGGATTTATCCTCAGGCTCATCTTGGGCCTTGGCCACATTAGATCCGTCCGATTCGTCACTTTTCCTGACCAGTTCTCATCCTCTTCACTCCTGACCCTCTTGGGGCTCCTCCCCGAAGGGGACACACCCCTCATCACCCGATACCTACTCCATTCCCTCACTCCCCCATGGGGACCCGCAGAGGGTGAAATTTGGCCCAACAAATGTCAAATCGGTACAGCACGGCAAGAGACGAAATGGAATACCGGAAGAAGCACCCTCTGACCCAGAAACTGCACCATCCAACGGTGCTCGTTGTTCCCTCTCATGTATAGTTTGACCCGAACCCCCCCTCCCAATCACCATCCCCACTTCCCTGTATATGCCACCAACAGCCAATCGCAGAATCTCAAATCTTGGGTCAAACCAAGTAATTCAAACTCAATTTGAGGGGTGAAGAAGAGAAAGAAGCAGTTTGGGCAAAATCAATAAGTCAAACTCGGGGTGGGGGAGGGGGTGGGTGGCTGTGAGGAAAAAGCCAGACTGCAACACTGCACACTGATGTATCGCTGTACCTGTGCAGAATTTATGGTCGGGATGGGATTTGAGCCCAGACTTGACCGCTATAAACCAAGTGTGCCACCTTCACACCAAATTGTTCGTTCTTTTTGGCGAGAATTTGCTCGTCGTGAAACTATGGCTTCTCAAAGGGAAGCTTTGGCCATGTTTAAACAACTCCAATAACGAGAAATGTCACGTAGATTACATTTTGGTATGGAAGAACACTGGGGAATGAATTGTGCTGTTCGGTCAGTTCAGAGGATTGACAGCAATTGTCTGAGCCTGAGCTTCAAGAACAGGTCGAAGAAAAATAAATAAATTGATAACCTTTCTAAAAATGATAATTTTGTCAATCGTCTTAAGTTTTGTCCTGTTCTGCCTTGCTATTTACAACCATAAACATCTGTGCATTATCAACATCTTGTGAAATGTCACTTACGAAATGTTTTTTTTTTTTAAATTCTTGTTTGACTTGGAAGGTTTGCTCTGTTTGACCGTGAAGCCAAGGTTGGAGATCGACTGTCCCTTAATTGCTGGTGTGCATGTTAAAGGAAACTCTCCCAGCAATTTATTCCTTTGTTTTTATTTGTAGATCTTCACCACTCTGACCATCACGAAACGCTCGGGGCAGACTATTGAAACGGAAGGCTGCTGAGGTTAAGCCCCGCTGTACCTTGCCGGATGTTCACTGGCATTGACTCTTGCCCTTGTAGGGTGAGGGGTGCAAGTGCCGGTACTTGGCAACACAGCGGGGATAAAGTCTCATTCCTGACGTTTGCTGCAAGCAGCGGCGTGTGACTGCTCCGACCATGTTGACTTCGGTCCACTCGGAATGGGTACCGTCGCATTCATGAAACCTTTGCCAATAAACCTTTCCGTAGGCCTGGCTAGGATGATTGCTCTGCAGCAAGTGAAGGATTCTGTTTATATTTAATGCTTTGCTATACTTCTTTCTCTTCCTCCCTTCCTGCCTTTGTTCATCTTGAGTTTCAGAACTTTGTTACTTTCATCCTTTATTTTGTTTTGATAAATGATTGATTTGATAGAAGCTTCACCCCCCCCACCCCCTCTTTCTTTCATCAATTGGTTAATTACAATGTTGTACTATTTTAGGTTTTCATGATTTTAAAAGATCAAGATAGCCTAAATAAATTGCAGCAAGTTATGAAAGTCCTCGAGTTTGAGCACATTTAATGTTTAATATCAGCATCTTGTATCCATTATTGGAAATCTTTCACTTATTTTTTATTTTTACTTCCAATTTATTTTAATTTTTTTTATCACAAGCCGATAATGACACCATAAGTACTTTATCTACTCTTCAGATATTTAAAAACTTGAATGTATCCTTTTTCTTTTCTTTTTTTTGAACTATAATTTGCAGGAGATACACGTATCAAATTGACATGAAAGCGTAAAAGGTGTTTACACATTCCCTATATAAATGGTTTGGTTGGGGCAGGTGATTGTGTCATGAGCATTGAAAATAAATCTTGTGCATTACAATTATTTTGGAAAAAGTAGCTTCATCAATCCTCGAGTGCTGGACCGAGTTGTAAACTGTTTGCCTCATAATTTGTGTTTATTTGCTTGATATAGATACGACGAAACATTTTTGTTCGTGTTGTCAATGCCCATAGAAAAGCTGGTATCTTTTCCTCTTCCCCACCCCCCTCCCCCAGTCCCCTTTTTTTGAAAACTAAACCTGGAAAGAGGTAGGGGCTTGGTGGTGAGGGTAAATAGGGGTAGAAAAGTTACGCTTGGTGATGGTAAATTGCTGTCTTGAATACCGAGAGGGAAAAATGAGATTGAAGAGACTGAGGAAAAGGGAGAATGACAGGTGGGAAAGAACAAATAAGTGCAGGTGAGATGTGATAGTGGATTTTGGGGCTGTCAGACCATGTTCACCCTTCAGAAACATAGGGGGAAGGGTGGACCAGAAAGGTGGTAGAAGACAGACCACTGACCTATCTCCGTGGCAATGATAGGCCGAGAGATTCGGCTTTGTTGTTTGAGATTCCAGTGATCTTTCTGGCCTTGTTTTCCACAGCGTCCAGCTGAGCAAGGTACGAGGCAGCGGTGCCAGCCTAGAGTGTAGAGCAGTCATCCAAGCTGTCGAAGGTCTTGTCTTATCGTTTTGAGTTCAGGTGTGTCGAAGGATTTTGTACAACAGAGGGTGCCTAATTGGTGATTGACTCTGGAAGCCAACTTAAATCTGTGGTTTGCCCAACAGATCATGGTTAATCTTTTGGAACACTTGATCAAGTTCTACAATAACTCTTATGGCAATTTTTAACGACATATTTGCGATCGCTAAGGGTCAGCCTCTCGCGGCTTGTCCTTGATCTCCCACGACTTGCCTCTTGACCCAGGGTTCAATTTGATGGCATATTGTGTTCGGACCGCCATATGACCTTGGCATTCACCATTTCGGGATGGTGTAAATGAAGAAAATATGTCCCCCATCTACACTCTATCCATGACACAACATGAACAGCAGAGGAAAATGATTCGAGTTTTGTTAATTAGGTCAGAAACACGAATTAAATATCAGGTGCACAACTTTCATGCAGGTACACTATTGTGATACAAGAATTTATTGTAAGTCCAAGCAGTCTTTAAGATTCTGTTATGGCAAAATTGAGCGATGACAAAAACTTGTTTTGATCGCCAACTGACCTTGACCTTTAACCCAGAGTGTGAGGATATAAAATAGTGTAAATGCAGCCTGCTCTCTGCTATCTGGAGAGCAATTTTGGTCCGATCGGACAAACCTTCGGTTATGGTTAAATGTCTGGGTCATGACCTTGATTTGCCCAAGGTCAAAATTACGTTAACCCCACATACTTCACATTATTGATGCAAAATTTCATTCCGAAAGTCCCAGCCAGCTCCGCGATGCAGCTTGGAACTTTCGAAAAATGGAGTGCAGGAAGAAAAAAAGTTAGTTCTAAACGGTGCTTTTGTCCTACTTCGGGTCTAATCAAACGGAAAACCAAATACTGCAGTGGGGTCATCAGAAGGAACCCGAAACGTAAAGAGCAAAGGTTGAGTCGTTGGCAGCAACCTGGATAGGATTCGGGTTTCAGCCTCGACCCTCAAACCCATCCCGGCGGTGAAGAAACTGTGGTGCCATTAAAACTTGGGGGCACTAATTGTAGAAACAAACCTGACAACAGACAGATATATGTTGTTTGCTTCTGGGACCACAAGGAAAATTATACTAGATTTTTGTTAAAAGGTGTGTGTGTTCTATCTCCATATGTGGTTCTTCAGGAGGTGGAACAGAGACCGACCAAGTTTCAAAGTATCCATCTCCATGAGCCTGTGTGGGTGTTTGTGTGCGTGTCCTGTTTGCTACCATCAGCCGTCATTTCCAGACGCAGATCCCAAGACTCAACAGAACCGTCCCTGGTCTCGAACCACCCATCTCCACGCGAGCAAGAAACCGACTCGTGGACAAAGCCTTCTCTTTATTCATGCTCAGTTTCCCCTCCATCCCCCACTGGCTCAGACACTGCATGCTGCCACTGGTCACCATCTCCACAGGCGGTCCCACCGAAGCTTGGTCTCATCCATCTACGGAGGGAGTCGGTGAAAGGGAGTCCTCAGCATGAGGGTGCCACCCGCCGAAACTCGGTGCCACCTGCCCTCGGTGGGATGGAGTCTACAAAGCCCTCCAGCCTGCATGGTCAGGCTGCATCCCAAACTCACGTCAATCAGCACGACACCAGGTACCACATGCGAGGCCCTAGGCCTCATCAAAGCTGCCGTAACTGCAGGCCTCGGCCGCATCGTAAATGCATGTCGAACTGCACGACACCGGTTGCCACTTGCATGGTCCACCAAAGCTGCTGCCTCGGTGCCACTCAGATTAAAGTTATTTGACGTGGTCTTCAGTCCATCCTGCGATCCTTCTCAATAAGGCTGACCTGAGCAATGAAATGCGTGGAACCAGCGACGCTTCTTTCTTTTTAAACCGTCAGGTTCTCCATGAAACTCAGCAGGAGCATTTAAACATAATCATAGCTTTCCTGCGAGGGCCTGCATGCATGCATGCATGCACTTTCCACATGTGGCACCCATCGCTCGCCCTGAACTGGACTCGTACCCACAACACCTTGGGGAAACTTCACTAAATCTATCGACTTTAGCGGCTTCCTGCCTCAGGTGCTCGCATGCCGGTGCCACACTCACCATATGCACACAGCACGTGGCTTTGACCCCCACCGAGGTGCGCGTATTGTTCAAGGGTGGCATGTCCATGCCATGGGCCAGAGTGTGGACAGCTGCTCACCTTCCCACGATCACCCATGCTGGTATGCATGGCTGCAAGGTTCCGGTCTCTCGGCATGGCAGCTCTCCAGGCACGGATTGCGTACGGCCCACTCAAGCTTTGCCGTGCAAACCCATGCCGTGGCATCGGACACGGGTTTGCGAAGCTCACGTAATGGTAACAAGTTACGGTTGGTGGGAAGCAACTCGCACCAGCCAGGATGGCTGGCTCAAACCGTCTTGCGGTGTGCATTCAAAAAGGTATTGAGGCTGGTGAGACGCACCTTGTATGGTTTTCTGGCAGGGAGGTTGTCTGCCATGAAGGTTCATTAAATCAAAAAAATGGCACTCCACAATCCTTGCAAAAAAAAAACAATTTACCCAACAATCCCGAGCAGATCGGTGGTACTCATTTCATGGTGCAGAGAGAGAACCTCACAATCCTAACACACACACACACACAACAAATTCTTCATTTACAAGAACGAACAAAATTCAGTCCTAATGATTAATTGAACTCCTGATCTGCATGCTGGTCACTCCTTACAGATTTCTGGGTAATGGCCCTCTCATCAATCCCCACTCTCTCGGTACTCTGTACAATCAGTTGGTCTGGAGGTGTGACCCCAATTCCAGGCCTCTTTAGCCTGATTTTTTTTTTTCTTCTCTAATGCACCTGAGCCACTGGGACCACCTGGAGCATCTCACCACACTGGCACACTACATACCAAATGAATTGAGGGCCCTTTTTGCACCGTCTCCGTTTTTCCTTTGGCAATCGTCACCTCGGGTCCTCTCCTTGGTTACCTGGACCATCAAAATTTATCTACTTCCCATGACCACTTGGCATACTCTGGCCAAAGCCGTTCAGAGACCACAGAGCTTCGTGTGTACATCTCAACATTGCTTCTAACAATCGAGGCCACACCTCATACTTCACTGTATTTTACTTTTGTACTTACCCTATCGACTCCTTCCTTTCACTACAGTATATATTTACCATGCCCAATGGCCGAGCAGCTTCACAGCTCCAAAATCCAAATCTTCTAAAGCTCTCCATCTTTCCTCATTCCATTTTAACTGGGAACTCGTTCCAGTAGGGATCGCTACTCTCTCACCATCATCCACACCACAAATCAGAATTCTGGAATTTGGTTCACATCGATTCTACACTCACCAGCAAAAACAAATTTTGCCCAAGATCTCCTCTTTCATTCGAAATTCCAACAATCCAGAAAAGGGAGGAGGAATAAGGAACACTGTGTCGTCTCCTCAACGTGTCCAGATTAATAAACTCAACATTTCCAAATTAGGCTCGCGGCCGAGGGCCCAAAATTTCGACATACCCCGACCTATGGTATAACAAAGCAACATTGGTGTGTCGGTGATGTGATGAGGTTCTGAACTCCCCCTCTGTAACGGGAGTTGGTTACCTCTTCATGTCTGTAACGTTGATGGTAATAAATGAATATCTTCAGATGTTTACCTCTGCCACTGAAGGTGGATGGATGTTGTCTGTTTGTCTGTTTGTTTGTCTGTCCGTCTGTCTGTTACTTGTAAAAAAAAAAAAAAAAAAAAAAAATAAATTTTTGATAAGTATGTTGATCACTTTCATTTGTTTGTCTGTCCGCTTACCTTTAATTGCTTACAGGTCACAATGTTTAAACCGATCTTCACGAAACTTCACCAAAATGGTGGCTGTGGTGGCCTGACAGAATGTATTTTTGAGGTCAAAAAGTCAAAAGGTCAACAACTTTTTCGAATTTCTAAAATCCTCAATTTTTTTTTTTTTTTACTCGATTGACTTGAAAATTGAACAGAATTTGCATATCGGGTGAATGAATTCAACCCCCAATTTTTTTTTTAAGGTCAAAAGGTCAACATAGGCCTGATTTCTAAAACCGAGAGATAGTGCATAAATCGATTTATAAATCATGACGTCCCAAAAATTTGTGGACGAGTTATGACAAAACTTGGTGGATGAGTTGGTTAGGTGACGAGAACACGCCGGTTAGATTTGAGTTCAGGTCCGAATCCAGATCTGGCGTATCGCTCCGATACAAAACGTAAACTAATCAGCCTCGCGGAGGTATGATATTATTCGTTCTCCATCCCAGTTGAGCGGATCTCTTCTTCGCCATTCCGATGAGCCTTTTTCGTCGATCCCAATTCTTTTTGTTTTTTGTTTTTTTATATTCTGCTCTTTTGTCGTTCTCCCAGTTGTTGGTGTATATTTGTTGATATTTCACTTTATATATTTATTTTGTATGATTTGTTATCGTTCGGGCTTTATTTGTTTGCTGTTTTAATTTTCCTGTGCGGTATCTTCTATCCGCACTCGTTTTTGGAAATTCATTGCAAAGTTAGTTGGGGATACTTTTTCAGGTTTGCTGTGTTCATGTTTGCTTTCAAATTGAATCCGATGGTCTGTTGAACGTCTCTCATACACAGCTAGTCCTTACACTCGTCGCTCTGTGCACCTGGTGGAGTTCCATCAGGCCGCTCCCTCCCTCTCGTCTCGGCAGGTACGTTCTCGGGATTCACTGCTTTTGTGGATGGTGAGAAGTTTTCTTGTTTTTATGTCTAACTTCTTGATTTCTGTCTGCAGCCAGTTTATGACTCCACAGCTGTATTGGAACACTGGTACTGCGAGTTGGTTTTTGGCTTTGATTTGGTTTCTTGGGGGAGAGGTATGTTTTCAGGATCTGCTTCGTTCTATGTCGGTATTCTTTGGCGATTGTTTTGTGTGTTCGTTTGTGACGTATTTGGTGGCCCTCTTCCACCCGAAGGTATTTATTATGATGCTTCGTTTTTCCAACTGCTGTATTATTGTCTCGATGACAATTTTTATGTTGTCTGTTTTTGTTTCTTTACCTTCTACAAATGTGCACTTGGTACACTTATCGAGTCCAAATTCCATTCAAATGTCCTCAGAGAACCGTTTTACTCGTTTGAGCTGTTCTCTCAATTTTTCTTCATTCGGTGTGAAGAGCTTTAAATCATCCATGTATTGCAGGTGTGTCACCTTTCCTGTTTCTTTGGATGTTCTTCTATTGGTTGTTCAGGTTTATCTGTCTTTTTTTTTTTTTTCCTCCACCACCGAAGGTGAAGGAGGTTATGTTTTCACCCCTTTCTGTTTGTCTCGTTTGTGTGCAGGATATCTCAAAAAGTGAGGAAATATTTGTGGACGGATCTGGATGAAATTTGTGGACAGGTTCGGTGTGTGACGAGGACGAACTGATTAGATTTTGGTGAAGATCCAGATTCGGATCCGATTACTAGAATTTTTTTTTTTGAAGTGATTCTTCACCATTGAGAGATCGGGCCAAAAAGTATATATATCGCACGATATCTCAAAAAGTTGTGGACGGATTCAAACGAAACTTGGTGTGTGTGTGTGTGTGTGTGTGTGTGTGTGTGTGTGTGTGTGTGTGTGTGTGTGTGTGTGTGTGTGTGTGTGTGTGTGTGTGTGTGTGTGTGTGTGTGTGTGTGTGTGTCAAGGAAGAATTGATTCGATTTTGGTGAAGATCCGGATCTGATTATATTTTAAGTGATTCTTCACCATTTTGACAGATCGGGCTAAACTAATATGTCCCAGGATATCTCAAAAAAGTTGTGAACGAATTCAGACGAAACTTGGTGGACACGTTGGGTGTGTGATGAGGAAGAATTGATTCAATTTTGGTGAAGATCCGAATTCGGATCTAAATACGAGTTGTTTTTTTTTTTTTTTTAAAGCCATTCTTTCACCATTGAGAGATCGGGCCAAAAAACGATATAGTACTGTACAGCATGATATTTCAAACATGTATTGGGCCCGATATGTTCTCGTGGATCGTGCATTACGTGGCGGAGGTATGCGCTCCACCGAGTGCCCTTCTAGTTTGTTGACATAACTCCGTGGGTCCAAAACCAGACAAAGCAAGAAGGGGGAAAGGCTGTCTCCCTGGGAGACCCCACGCCGTATCTTCACGCCTGGTATTTGGATATTTCCTTCCGAGAGCTGTAATATTGTGGTATTCCAGAACTCCATTGATTTCTGTATCTGTTTGATAATTTGGGGATTGATTTTGTACATTTGCATGCATTTTATCATCCACGGATGTGAGACGCTGTTCAAAGCTTTCTTGTAGTCTATCCAGGTGGTGGACAATTTGGCTCATCACATTTTGCAATTTTTGTTCTGCCTCCAAACCTCCCTTGTTGTGTTTGGTGATGGTACATCATTTCTGTAATGATACCTGTTAGAAATTTGTATGTTGTTGGTAGGCATGTTGTTGTTTTTTTTTTTTCAATCAGTTTGTTGAATTGTGTCTGTAAAACGAAAAAAAATAATAATTAAGCACGGGCTGCATTTTCTTTTTTTCTGGATCATAACAATAACTGAGCAAATTATTCAAAAAACAAAACCATGTGTTGATTAGTAAAGTAAGCAGGTTTCGCAAATCACTTCAAATTCAGAGTTTTTGTGGATTTTTACTAAAAAATTTACCAAATGAGGATGTCTGTCATGGCACTCATTCACACCAACAAACATGATGGCGTGAGAATGGGGCTGCTGGGAACACGCCATGTGATGTCGGACTCGTGACCAATGATGTCAGATCGTAATGAACATCTCAAAAAGGTTAAAAATGGAATATCTCCGATTAGAATGAATGACTGCCGTAACCATCTTCATCCCTTGAAGAAGCCTCCAGAGAAAAATCCAAATGGAGTTGTTGCCATTACTGGTTCCCTGGTACAAAGCCGGTCGACACAGGAGGGTTCATTTTATTAAATATATGCCCAGGAATGTCACAAACTTGCTCTTCTGGATTTAAATCTTGGCTCTTTGCTGGCAGGGGCAATGTTAAGATGTCATTGTTTTGCAAGAAGTTTTGCAACAGCCATCCCCGGTTTCGCTCGGCCTTAAATAAATAGATGGGTGGTTTTTGAGTTCATAGCCCCGAGTTAGATTTCCATGCTCATGGAAAGGTAACGTGGAACTGCACGAGAATGATGGGGTCTGGTCTTGTGTCGACCAATAAAATGAATCGATTGTCATCCATGAATAGTTTTTTTTGTTTGTTTGTTTTTTGTGAGACGTTGGTGGCTATCAGAATGTGGAACAACAACTTGATCCAAAATGTCCCCACGGTACGTTTCACCTGTCGGGTTACCCTGTGCAGTGACGTGGTCAAATTTTGACTCGTCACGTCGTTACGGATCCGCTACCGGATGGGATTGAATCTACAATATTCTTGGGTGAATAAGCTGTATTAGGTTTCCGCAAATGCCAGTGATACCATCAGTCGCATGCAGGAGAAATCGGCTCTCATCAGATTAATGGATCTTTCTCCAGGATATGAGATTCCAGCGTTGATGTACCTGGCACCATGCCCTGATGGATGCTGTTCTGCAGTGAGAAGAGGGTGTCCTATTGATCTCCAAGCTTTGTCTCCCGCAGAATGAAGCCAGTTCTCGACGGTTCACATGGATAACCTTTGAGGGAGATTCCTTTAATTCCGCAACACATTGAATGTGGCAAAACTAATACGTCTAACAAGCTTGATCAAGGCTGCATTTTCTCTGTTGGAGGATACCTCTCATTATCCAGATTGAGGTCTGTCTTTAACGTCAATTTGTTGATGTCTGTGGACCAATCGGTTAATAACAGTCCGATGGAAGCCAAATTAACATCAAACTTTACTGCAGGATATCCCAGCATTGCTAACCCCAATAATTTGCCATATTTGGGCTTCACCAAGCCTTATATGAAGCCTTGTGTTGGCTTAGTCGTAAGGGTGGCTAGCTTGGGATCTTAGTTTTACCTTAGGGTCCTGAGTTCAAACCCCATAAGCTGCTGAATTAACACCAGGTGGGGTTGACTCGGCCTGTCATCCTTGCAAGGTTGACAAAATGAGTACCAGTGTACTGGTATAGGGGCACAGCATCAGCGGTGCCCCCATACACGATAGTGGCGATACACCGTTGATTATAGCCAGTTGAAAGCATGAAATCATGCCACCACAATAAGTGGAAGTGTAAAAACTTTTTTAAAGTCTGATAGAGGTCGCTTCTCCAAACCATGACCATGTAAAGTGTTTTTTTTTGAAGTTGATACCCCGACCTTGCTGTACGTGCTTGGTGTGCAAATTAATTTTGGTTCAGTGAATGATGTAAAATACAGTCGATGCCTGTAGGGTGCTTTCTTTCATGTTTGGAAATTTTTTTTTGAATTAGATTCGATTAATTTATTTGTTTGTTTGTATATATATATATATATATATATATATATATATATATATATATATATATATATATATATATATATATATATATATATATATATATATATATATATATATATATATATATATATACACACAGACAGCATTATTTTGTTTGATGTGCTAAACCTTTCCATGTGCACACACACACTGGCCGATAAATATTGAAGAATTTTTGCAAATACACCCCAAGCGTACAGACACGTAGGTTGCCTTAGTGAGCGAAGTCATTAATTAGCTTCATAGATTACATTTGCTTTTTTTTCTCCCCATGTTTAGAGGGTTGAGGGACATATGCGTTGTGTGGGTTTAGCTCGGACTTTCCCTTCTTCATCTATCTATTCAGTAGTATCCAATATTCTATCCAGTATCCTGTACCCTGCCATCCATGAATGTAATTAATGGACAAAAGGGGTTTGATTATTTTTATTTCCACCATATCAAAACCTTTCATTTCAAAGAATACACGTTTTACACGCGTCATGTCCTCTGTTTACTGAAAGAGAACACTTACGGAGCTCCCTTAGACAGTCTTAATGATTGAGGCATTTCAGACCAACCAGCTCACTTTTGTCTTTTCTTCCATTGGTCCAACCTAGTGTATAAGCCTCATTAGACGGGAGGTTTGTACCCCTTTCATTGGCTCCAGGTTTAGCCAAAAGCCATCTCTGGTTTCGCTCGGCCTTAAATAAATAGATGGGTGGTTGTTGAGGGCATAGCCCCTAGTTAGATTTGCATGCTCATGGAAAGGTAATGTGTAACAATGGAAACATAACCCTGCCAGGCTGGTAATTCTAAATCAAGTGGCTACGGGAGCGCTGTAACATTTGCAACCCATTGGATCGCACAGGTATCTGTGGCCACGCAGTTATTCCACTGCATTTTAATATGATGATGATTATGATGGAAGTCACGTCGAGTCTGATGAAGACTGGTGGGTTATTACCTCCTGTGGCGAGCACAAGAATGCGCAGTGAGACTAGCACCAGTTCCACACGGTCTCCCGCACATGTCACACTAGAATCTGGTCGATGCCGCTTAGTCTGGATTCTTACTCCTCAAGTGCGCCTGGTGATCACGCTTACTTCTCATCTCCTAAAATTTCGTAACACCTTTGTTGACAATTCTCCTCCAAGACGAGCGATCTGCGGTTTGATGTTCGCACTTGGCCAGGTCAATATCGCAGGTTTTTCGAGTCGCGTTTAGACGATCCTTGTAGCGCTTTCTAGGTTTCTCCACGCCACGTTGCCCATGGCCCGTTCCCCATAAAATAACTGTTTCGGGATCCTTAAGGCCCTCATTCTTACACGGTGACCAGCCCGCTGCAGTTGTCGTTTTTTGATGATGCTTTCCACCGACACACAGCCAGATTTAATTAGCACCTCCAGATTGGAAACTCTTTCCTTCCCTATTATGTGCAGGATTTTCTGCAAACATCGTCGATCCAAGGCTTCCAGGTGACAAATGTGGTGCTGATAGGTTGTCGCTGCAATCGACGGATAGTTTGCCTTATGTTCAAGTATAGTATTACCTCCCATATCAAATTATTGATCTGCTGCATGAAAAGAAAGACAAAAAAAACTTTGAAGAATCAGTTTTTTTTATATATATTTATGAACAATTTCGAATTTTGCAGTCCACTCAGATGCACGCACATCAGAGTTCAATATATATATATATATATATATATATATATATATATATATATATATATATATATATATATATATATATATATATACTTAAGCAAGTTCATCTGAACTTTGGCCATTTGTGCAATCAATAACTTTACTCAGTGTTTTCATTGCCTAAAGCTTGTATAATAACTTTAAATACATTCAATAAAGTGTGCAAGCAAATAAAATTCACTACGTTATTGCGTGTTATCACATCGTAGTCCGTCTAACATTTGATGGAATAGTCAACTGGAGAGTTATTTATGAGGTCAGAATGAACAAGCAGTTTTTGGTTCACTTGGTTAACCTATGTTTTGTTTGAAAATGCTCTGTTGAGAAAGAGAAAGGCCATCGTTCAGTTCACCACCTGCAGCAAGCATATTATTTGCTTTGGAAAGAAAAGAAAAAATGAAGAATAAAAACAATCTGTGGCCAAATAAGTATGTATGCAAAAACCGAAGTTTGCATTTCAATGAAATCCTGGAATGAAAAGTCTGTGCACTGCTGTCTGTTACACAAGGATTGGCATTTACCGGTTTAGACACAAGCACAGCGCAGAAAAAAATGGAGTGCAACAAGGATTGAACTTGTGATGGTGGTTACGATGATAGCCTGCAAGAAAAAGTAAGGCAGTGCCAATCTACACACAATGGTGCAGTAAAGAGCGATGGAAGGCCGGGCAGCGCAAGATGGCCGAATAACCTCAGGCGATGGCGAGTTGCGAATCCTTGTGATGCACACTCCGCAAGTGGTGCAGGCATCGACCCATGGAGTCAAACACAGGGTCAAGAAATGCGTGGACATAGACAGCGTAGATACGAGCGATGGGCTGTATCTGTATGAGGAACCCATGGACCAGCGGAACTACGGCCCAGATATGCAGGAAGGACAGCACAGCGAAAATTAAGCCCCATGCCAGAGCCAGTGGGAGGCCGATAGTAGCCGTCAGCAGCCGATAACACCAGTACCTGGAGAACATCGTGACTGTCATTAGCACTGTTTTCCCTGTCATTATCATGACCATGAACAGAAATATCAGCCCATATTTCAATATCTAAAGCGAGGCTTCCAGCCTTAAGACGGGTGAGATGTTTGCAATGATTTCTTTTTTTAAGACAACAGGCCGAAATATATTTTTCGATCTCTGCTCAACCTATCGGGACAACAACTTTTTTCTAGCATAACACTTCATTAGTCTGTAGCACTGTTGCATATTCATTTGCTGCCTCTGCCACTGAAGGTGGACTGACATTAGGTTTTCACCACTGTCTGTCTGGTTTGCTTGTGCCTGTTTCTCAGCAGGGTATTTCAAAAGGTTTTAGATGGATTTGGACGAAATTTTGTGGACACGTTGGGTATGTGACGAGGAAGAATTGATTCGATTTTGGTGAAGATCCAGATCCGGATCCGGATCTGGCCTATCCAGGGGATACAAAACGTAAGCTGTTGAGCCTGGTGAAGGTATGTGCTCCACCGAGTGCCCTTCTTGTTTTTGTACAAATGACTCTTTGCATTGTTCCCTTCATCTCTGTAAAAGGTGTTTTTTGAAAAAAAACAGCAACAGTTTCCATTATGCCAGTAATGAAGCCTTCTATCAAACAGCTGGTAAATGTGGACAATGTTCTGTTCAAAGTCATCACAGTTGAACCATTTGATGACGTTGAATAGCACAATGTCCTCGACCTTGCAGATAAAACGAGGGTCGGTACGAAAGTAATGCCTCTTATTTTATTTCTCACTTAATACAATTCCAATTACAATGAAAATGACAACAGCACTCATGGAGGGCATTGTCTCGCCTCACGCACTCATTCTGAACGCTCTACCATTAAGGCCCACTGCTATTATCGTCCATATATCAATATCATCCTTGCACCCAATTATGTCACATACATTGCCATTATCCATAGCTTTATCGATTTTCAGGAGAAATTTAGTGACCACATTTGTGAACATTTCGACTAAATTGCGTAAATCAAGATGAATATGAAAAAAATTGAAAACTATATTCTCCATGACTAGTCGATCACATGTACGAAGTTTCGCACCGATCTGTTGAGTGGTTCTGGAGAAATTATTTATTTTTGGGGGGGTTTTTATTTTCAATCCAACATGGCTGCCAGACCACATGACTGATGATATCATAAATTTAATTCTGCATTCAAATCGGGTCGTAGACCAGATATATGAAGTTTCAGATTTTTCGGATAAGGATTTTGATTCAACCAATTATGGCTTGAATACCACTTCACCGATGACATCATCGCTGTCACCCTATATACCCAACGGAGGAGTTGATGACATATGCCAAGTTTAAATTATTTTCGTTGAGCACTTTAATCCAATATGGCTGCCGTAACAGGCGACGTATGACGTCAGAGTTATCACTAAAATGTTCTCCATCAGAAGTCCATCCTTTGTTTAAAGTTTTGCATCGATCAGACAAGCAATTGCAGAGAAAAAAAATATTGTAAGCGAAAATATATAGATGCGCGCACGTACACGCACACGTGCATTGCAATCGTCTCACATCCTCTTCGGGGAGACACTAATTACAGGGAATATGCATACATTGCATCCGTCGGAAGTGATTTACAACCACTGAACTACTACACATTTCCAGCGTATTTACTTTCTGAACTACTACTTATCCCAGTGGTTGTTAAGTTTTGAACTCTGATGTCATGTATCTATTTAAATCCACATGTAATTTGTCCGTTTCCTTTGTTTTTAATTTGATGTTTTTGCTCTCATCTGCTATTTTTTTTTTTTGTATTTCTGTTTCATTTGTAAGATTAATGATCGTAAAGCTGACTTGAATTCGGCCTTTGGCCACAATGGAAGTTGATTTGAAATAAACCTTTATTATTGTTTATTGTTCTTATTTTTTAAAATTATTATTGTTTTTATATGAAGTTATTTTTCCACAACTGCAACACACTTTAATGAGCATATCATTCCAACTGTTGTTTTCCGGTGTTACTGCAGACGCAGGCCGACCACTTCGACGCTTGTCGTCCATGTTGGTTTCCCCGTTCTTGAAACGCTTTGCCAAATCTCTAATGGTAGAGTTGTCGTGCACATTCTTTAAACGCCGATGAATAGCCACTGGAGGAACCTCTTCTGCAGTAAGATATTTATTAACTGTCCTCTGCTTTGTCCACACATCTAATGTGGCAGCCATTTTGAAAACACGGTGTCATGTTGCCACCATGACTGATCACAGCGCCGCTCAACTTATCGGTGACGGGAGATACAAACCTTTCATTGTGATCTCGCATAGCTTTCCGATGCCGTTTTGGTTACGAACTGAAAAATAGGAGGCATTACTTTCGTACCGACCCTCGCACATCGACAACACTACCGTCCTTTATGCATGGGAATGGTCTGGCTGTGTGTTGACGCAGGGTTTTACCTGGAGATGGTAAACGTGGTAAAGCTTGCCTTCCAGATACTGTCAAAGCTGTGAGAGCTGTCTGGCTCTGCTATCACATCTTCAAATTCAATCTGGATATGAGAAAGAAAAAAACAAACAAACAAACAAACAATGGAATCACAGAAGAATGAGAATAAAACTGGGATTAGAGAAGTGTGTGGTTAGAGGGAAAGCAGTGGGTGTAATGAGATATCGACAAAGAAGGAAGAAGAACGAAGGGACAGTGTTGAAGGCAGCATTTTAACCACAACTTCTCACTCATTATTCATCACTTTCATCGCTATACATTTTCACGACGGTCGAGGTGGTGTTAAACAAAATGCATTGTAGTTTCTGCTCCATCAAAGCTTACATTTAATCTGATAATCAAACATTCTTTGTCATAGACCAATTTGATTATTTATTTTTTCCATTCGGCTTTGAGTGGAGCTTGCAGATAGATTATTTTGAGGACACAGACCCTACAACACATCAGCATACTTTTTTTTACATTAATTACAAAGACATTAATAAACAATGGGCAAACATATATCACAAATGGGATTTGAGCCTGAGTTCTCCTGCATAATGAGCCAGAGGTTCAGATGGATACACCAACAGGCCAACCATTGCCACCGATACTGGAGGCATGCCTGCCCGTCGCATTACCGGTGGATTTAATCGAAGGAGTGCATGTTGTACGTCACAAACATATTGCATGTCTATCTGTGAATCTCAATGAGAATGTAAAATGAAGTGAAAGAAGTGAAAAATTAATCTTTTATCACAAGTTTTTTTTTGTTTTTTTTTGTGCTCCTGTTTACTTTTTAGATATTTTTTTCCATTGCTTCGAGGAATATTACGATATATAATTTTGTGTGCTCCTTTGGTGTCCTTCTCAAGGGTTCCTGCTGTTGTAGAATAATAGATGATACCGTTGGAACCGCTTCGTCTTCAATCTCGGAAAGAGGGCTCGATTTATTTTATTGTATTTTAAGAAAAAAAATTTTTAAGGCATTTTTGTGATTAAACGGACACAAATTTTTGTTTAACTAAATCGATTATTGGTTGTCCAATGGTACTATTTTGTTTATTATTATTCTCAGACAGCAGGAATCCTTTTGCAAGAAGCGTGCGTGACACGCGGATGGACAGACGCTTCTCTTTTTACTAATAGATGAAAGTGCTTGTGAATTGATGGGTCATGTGGTGGAAAGGGTGAGGTGACAGTCCCCTCTGTGCTATTCCCACCTTCCCCACCCACTGATTCACCCAAAATGTAAAAATGAAGAAATAAATAAATGGATAGTCCCCCATAAAAATTGCGACACTCTGGGATCACAGCAACCTCCTCCAATGTGCCCTTTCACAGTGTGGAAATTAAGAAATCGGCATTGTTTAGTCAAAGTGGATGGAAGGAAAAGTTTTAAAAAATGTTTTGATCCATAAAAATCATCGATGGATGCAAAAAGAACATATCAATCAGATATTATATTTGAATCCATTGGATGTGTATGTGCACATTATTCGTTATTTAATTGTACAAGTACACCGACTCCCTGCAGAAGCGGCAGGAAGGGTCATGTTATTATCCTCTGAATTGTATTTGTATATATTACAGTAGAGCGAGGCTCAGGTCCGTTTGTCTGTGGGGGACGCAATAAGCATATAATTCCTCAAGAACGTCGGGTTTCCACTCTTTCAGTTTAGTGTTAAACAGCATGTGTGGTGTTGGCTTAACGGTTAGGGCGGTGGGCTTGGGATCCTAGGATCCTGAGTTCAAATCCCACTCGGCTGTTGAATTAATACCAGGTGGGTTGACTCTGCCTGTCATCCTTCAGAGGTCAGCAAAATGAGTGCCAGCTTGCTGGTTTCCTGTGTCGGAGTGGGGACCCATCAAGGATTGTGCCCAATAGCCAAGGAGACTGCTTAAGCAGCACCAACGCTCTGCACAGAGTATGGTCCCAATCTCCTCTCCTCATCCCCGACACCAACATCCTCATCCTCATCAAATCATCTGTAGCATACAGATTTTGAGATGAAGTCGGTAAGGAAGGAGTATCGTGTCCTGTTGTTCATTGCGTGGCCCACGGGCCACTAGCGGCCCCTGATGGCCTAAAGTGCGGCCCCTGACGTGCGGCCGATAATACACAAATATGAAAACACCCCCATCATCATCTGCCATAAATGCTATAGAAATTGATTCAATGGTTTCAAACGAGTGTTGCAATGCGATGCATAAAAGTAGCATAACTACATCAGTCGATGGCAGTGGACAAAGAATTATGTTTGCAGCTCAGTAACTACAATGAAAAAAAAAGCCCATGAGTATGTGGAGGCAGGGCCTTCACAGCAGCCGTTTTGGAGTCCTGCAGGCGGTGTGGCGGCTCTCACTGATGTCTTATCAGCAAAAGCGGGCCCCCTTCAAAGAATTGGGAAGATCACTGATCTGGAGTACATTTATTACTTCTTTCTTTACTTTTTTTCAGAAATGTGTTTACATGCTGGAGAATTTCATTGTTATTGCACGGAATTATTTTTTTTTTATGATTTGTGTTGTATTCAAAATGAGGATTAGTTTGCACCTTCTCACTATAAAATGCAGTGGATTGGTGTTTAAACCAAGTTTGTAGCTTAAAGCAATTTTGAGTTAGTCTGTCAGAAAAGAGGAAGAAGAAGGACAAACAGGCACTTCTGGGTCTCATTTCCAGCTCACCTGGAACGTAGTTCCGGGGAACTAATGGGATGGTGCATCGTCCGTCCATCCGTCTGTCCACAAATACTTTCAATTTTTTTTTTCTGAAACCCCGTGTTCCCCGCCCCACCCCTCTCCCTTCCACTGATCTAATGTCTCTGTTCCCCACTGTTTTCTTCTTCCCTCTCCCACCCCTCTGCTCCCGTTGTTATACGTTCTGGGTGCTAGTACGAGCCTTGACATTGTGTATAAAAAAAAATAAATAATAAACTGTACATCGGATTTCGATGAAACTTTACCATAATGTTCATGAATGTACTAAAGGTTGTACATTAAATGTGCATTAAAAAAATCGGGCCATAAGGGGGCCAATGGGGGTTGCCCCCCAAAATAGGCATTTGCTTTCTTCTCCAAAACCACATGCACACATATGTATATGTAAAAAAATATATCTATATTGTTGCGGAAATGGCCCTTAGTGTGTTAGTAAATATAGGATTAGCCCAGGTCCCCCATTAAATGCATGTTTAGCCAGGTTGTTCGGTAAATGGACGCTACATGTGTGTCGGGAGGTGTAAGAGGCTGTTCATTGTTCATACCTTGGTGGTGGACCGAGAGGTTCTTCTTCTTCCTTCCTCTCTCCGGACAATAGGCCCCGCCCAGCGCTCTGAGAGGGGGAGTGGCCTAGAGAATAAGTGAAACTGAAGGGAAAAACTGCAGTCGGCTGGGAGGCGAGCGTGCGCTGGGAAGAGGTGGTGAAACGGAGCGCCGAGGTGGCGCCGATCGGCTGTACAGGGGACGGCTGTGTCTGTTTTTGTGAGGAGCGAGCTGAAAGAAAAGCAGGGAAGGGACTGCATGAGGTCTGTCTGCCATCGGCTGGATGGGAAACGACGAGTGGGAGTCGGCAATCGACTTTTATGAGGAGGACATCGACAGGTTCATCCGGAGTCCAGTGACGGAGCCTCTGCTGGTCCAAACTCATGGCACGGCCCGACACGTCTTGGAATCCCATGGACCCAGCCTGCGGAGCCCAACACCTTGATTTGGCCTGATCTGGTGAACAGGCCAGACCTGGACTTGTGCACTGGACCTTGTGAGAAACCAGCTGAAACCCACCATCGACCTGACAGTCTTGTGCCGTCAACATTACGCGGGGTCAGAACGCGCTGAGGCTGCGTGCGCAAGTGGTGCCGGGAGAAGAAGGAGGACGAGCGCCATTTTGCCACGCGGCGTGTTTGAGCTTGGGTGCTCGAATCTGTGGACATCGGCTTGTCACGAGCCACATTTGGGCCTTTGACACTTTTCCTCTCATCCATGAAGCATCACCAAGTACTCTGTGTCTGATCTGCATGCTGTCCATGTCTTGTCTGCATGTTGTTTAAGGTTTATCTCGTTAGGGTCCCCTTCAAAACCCGTAATCCGTAGCTCCCCAGTTAAGAACGGGTTCTAGATTAATTATAACATTGTCGTGAATGCTTTGCTTGTGTTGTGTTTCCTCCATGTGTCCCCAATAAATCTGGCTGATTCGTATGAAGTTGCTGCTTTGAATTAATTCGTGCTGCGCCGAGGAACGATCCGCTCGATTTGGAGATAAAAACCAAAATGGTTACAGACTGGCAGAATTTGCTCGCTATCTGACAAAACCAGTCTGTAACCAGGGACTATTCCCCCAGCTGGCAAGGCACAGGTGTATTTTGGTATCGTGATCTGAGGCGCGTAACCCGAGAATTGTGCCGAACCAGTCGGCGTTATAACCCCGGAGACGGCGGTGGTTAAGTGATGTTTGGGAAGTCTTGGCGTTCCATAGTACCACTTGCATTTTGCACAATACGTATTTTTGTCATTCCCCATGTATGGTCTGCCGTCTGCTACCAGCTATGTTGTTCTGCTATCCCATGCATGTGCACGGGTATCGCAAGTATGTGAATATATATAAATATATATATATATATATATTGTTGTGGGGCCGAGTTTTGGCGGCGAGCATGGCTGCAAGATGGAGCAGTAGAGTCGGCTCCACCGAACACCCGGAATTTATAGGTCGTCACCCCGGATCACTCCGGAGACGACGGGTCCCTTATCGGACCGAAGATCGCCAATAGGTCGACCGCGTGGGATAGGGTCGATTGCCAATTTCAATTTACCTAAATACCGACGTCGTCCAAACTCCCTGGGAAATTCCCCCTCGGCGGAGCTCGAGCGGAAAGAGCCGTTAGCGTGCTCGAACCGTGCGTAACCCGAGCAGATGGTTACCTCGGTCCGTCGGTCCAAATGCACAATTTGCCACTTCCTAATTTCCCAACACGCACTGTGCTAAACCAATTAAAGAAATACAGAAACGAGCTGAAACATTTAACAGTGGATTTATTTATAATGGGAGGGGGGAACACACAAAGAGCAGAGTAATCACGACTCAGGAAGGCAAATAATGTACAACAAAAAGCACTTTACAATTCCACTTAACAGACAGGCACACACACACACACACACACACACACGAAATGGGCCGGCTAGCCTTTATTGATGCCCCCCCCCAGCTCGGAGGGAAGGTGAGCCGAAGGGGAGAACCTATCTCCCACCTCCCCACCTCGTGCGTTTTTCGATGATCCGGTTTGGCGGGACTCGAACCCGCAACACAATGCAATGATGGACATCAGCCGGCGTGAAGGTGGATCAGACAGAACGCCGGCAGGCCAGACGAGACGACCAGGCGACGAGGCTGACAAGGCGACCAGGCGACGCTACCTTGACTGGACCTCAACACAACTCTGGCCCAACAACTGCGCTGGACCGATAGCAACCTCACTCGCGCCGAAACAATATCCCCTTCTTGTCCAGGGGGGGGGGGGAGGGGACGCCTCCTCGTGACCCGCTCTCCCTCACTGGACGGTTTGGGCGCGCAAATCGCTCGTCGCCTCTGTCACTGGCCAAAACGGGTGCCAGGTCCATTGATTGGTCCGGGGGTGTGGTGACATCACGTGGACTGCCCCTCACACAGTGGAGGAGTCCCATTGGTCGAAGGACGGCAACCTCGCTCGCATCACCCTGATTGGGCGAGAGCTGCCGCGAGGTTCTGCCTTGAACTCCACCCACCGCGGACGCTATAGCGTCGGGTTGAGGAAGCGAGGCGAAGGCGTGTTGTTGTTGGCGTTGTTGATGTAAAAATGTAAAAGAAAACCCTGACTATCAAAATAACTCCGCAGCACACGAACATTTAATTCCCATTAGACTATGGACGGGACCCTAACTAGAAACACGCACTTACCGATATAACTGATCTATAGGACCTGGCTGTTGTGTGTTCATGGCTTCCAGATTCGTAACAATATATATATATATATATATATATATATATATATATATATATATATATATATATATATATATATATATATATATATATATATATATATATATATATATATATATATACACACACGTCTTCTTCTTCTTCTTCTTCTTTCGGCTGCTACCGTAAGGGGTCGCCACAGCCGATCAACCTTCTCCATCTCGCTCTAACCTCCACATCTTCCATTGACACTCCAACCACCCGCATATCCGCCCTCACCACATCCATGAACCTCTTCTTTGGCCTTCCTCTTCTCCTCCTGCCTGGTGGCTCCATCCTCAGCATCCTTCTCCCGATATACTCCGCTTCCTTCCTGTGCACATGTCCAAACCATCTCGATCTCGCCTCTCTCACTTTGTCTCCAAACCGTCCGACCTGCGCTGTCCCTCAAATATACTCACTCCTAATCCAATCCATCCTCGTCACTCCCAACGAGAATCGCAGCATCTTTAACTCTGCTACCTCCAGCTCCGCTTCCTGTCTTTTTGTCAGTGCCACCGCCTCCAAACCATACAACATAGCTGGTCTCACTTCCGTCTTGTATACTTTCCCCTTCACTCTTGCACCTAGCCTTCTATAACAAATCACTCCTGCAACTCTTCTCCACCCACTCCATCCTGCCTGCACTCTCTTTTTCACTTCTCTACCACACTCTCCGTTACTTTGGACAGTTGATCCCAAGTATTTAAACCAATCCACCTTCCCCACCTCAACTCCTTGCAACCGCACCATACCACCACCCTCCCTATCATTTACGCACATGTACTCCGTCTTACTTCGATTGACTATCATTCCCCTTCTCTCCAGTGCGTACCTCCACCTCTCGAGGCTCGCCTCAGCCTGCTCCCTACTCTCTCTACAGATCATGATGTCATCCGCGAACATCATAGTCCATGGAGACTCCAGTCTGATCTTGTCCGTCAACCTGTCCATCACTATTGCAAACAGGAAAGGGCTCAGAGTCGATCCTTGGTGCAATCCCACTTTAACCTTAAACTGGTCCGTCATTCCTACCGCACACCTCACCGCTGTCACACTGTCCTCGTACATATCCTGCACGATCCTCATATACTTCTCCAACACTCCCGACTTCCTCATACAATGCCACAACTTCTTTCTTGGCACCCTATCATAAGCTTTCTCTAAATCCACAAACACACAATGTAACTCTTTCTGGCCTTCCCTATACTTCTCCATCAACATTCTCAAAGCAAACATTGCATCAGTGGTGCTCTTTCCTGGCATAAACCCATGTTGCTGCTCACAGATCGTCACCTCTCCTCTCAACCGAGCTTCCACTACTCTTTCCCACAACTTCATGGTGTGGCTTAACAACTTTATCCCTCTGTAATTTCCACAGCTCTGCACATCACCCTTATTCTTGAAAATCGGGACCAGTACACTTAATCTCCACTCCTCCGGCATCCTCTCACTTTCCAAGATTTTATTAAACAATCTGGTTAACAACCCCACTGCCATCTCTCCGAAGCACTTCCATGCCTCCACTGGTATACCATCTGGGCCAACCGCCTTTCCACTTTTCATCCTCTTCATAGCAGTCCTCACTTCATCATTACTGATCCACCCCACTTCCAGATTCACTATCTCCACCTCTTCCAACCTTCTTTCTCTTCCAACCTTTTCTCTTTCTCTTCCAACCTTTTCTCTCTCTCTCTTTCTCTCTCTTTCTCTCTCTTTCTCTCTCTTTTTCTTTCTTTCTTTCTCTTTCTTTCTCTTTCTCTTACTTTCTCTCTCTTCCTCTCTCTTTCTCTTTCTTTCTTTCTCTTTCTCTCTCTTTCTCTCTTTTTCTCTCTCTTTCTCTCTCTTTCTCTCTCTTTCTCTCTCTTTCTCTCTCTTTCTCTCTCTTTCTCTCTCTTTCTCTCTCTTTCTCTCTCTTTCTCTCTCTTTCTCTCTCTTTCTCTCTCTTTCTCTCTCTTTCTCTCTCTTTCTCTCCCTTTCTCTCTCTTTCTCTCTCTTTCTCTCTCTTTCTCTCTCTCATTTTCTTCATTCATCAGCTCCTCAAAGTACTCCATCCACCTTCTCAACACACTCTCCTCGCTCGTCAGCACATTCCCATTTACGTCCTTTATCACCCTAACCTGCAGCACATCCTTCCCAGCTCGGTACCTCTGTCTTGCCAATCGGTATAAATCCTTTTCCCCTTCTTTTGTATCCAAATTCTCATACAGCTCGTCATATGCCTTTTTCTTGGCCTTTGCCACCTCTCTTTTTGTATTTCGCCACCACTCCTTGTACTCCTGCCGACTTTCTTCATCTCTCTGACTATCCCACTTCTTTTTCGCCACCCCCTTCTTCCTTATACTTTCCTGTACTTCCTCGTTCCACCACCAAGTCTCCTTATCTTCCTTCTTCTGTCCAGATGTCACACCAAGTACCTTCCTAGCTATCTCCCTCACCACTTCTGCTGTGGTTGCCCAATCATCCCATCCATCTTTACCACCATCCAACACCTGCCTCGCCTCCACCCTAAATTCCACGCAACAGTCTTCCTCCTTCAGCTTCCACCATCTGGTCCTTGGTTCAGCCTTCACTCTCTTCCGCAACCTCACCTCCAAATCATCCTACAGACCACCAATCGATGCTGTCGAGCTACACTCTCCCCTGCCACCACCTTGCAGTCTCTAATCTCTTTCAGGTTGCATCTCCTTCTAAAGATGTAATCCACCTGTGTGCACTTTCCTCCACTCTTGTATGTCACCCTGTGTTCCTCCTTCTTCTTGAAATACGTATTTACCACTGCCATTTCCATTCTTTTTGCAAACTCTACCACCATTTGCCCTTCCACATTTCTCTTGTTGAGACTGTACCTACCCATCACCTCCTCATCCTCTTTATTCCCTTCCACAACATGCCCATTGAAATCTGCTCCAATCACCACTCTTTCATCCTTGGATACACTCTCCACCACTTCATCTAACTCACTCCAGAAATCTTCTTTATATTCCATCTCACACCCCATATGTGGGGCATATGCACTGATGACATTCATCATCACCCCTTCAATTTCCAACTTCACACTCATCACTCGGTCAGACACTCTCCTCACCACCAACACCCTCTTGACATAATCTTCCTTCAGGATTACCCTGACACCATTTCTCCTCCCATCCACACCATGGTAGAACAGTTTGAAACCACCTCCAATGCTCCGAACCTTACTCCCCATCCACTTGGTCTCTTGTACACACAGTATGTCCTCCTTTCTTCTCTCCTTCATGTCAGCCAACTCTGGCCCTTTGCCAGTCATCGTCCCAACATTCAGAGTTCCAACTCTCAGCTCCACACTTCTACCCTTCCCCCTCTCCCACTGGCTCCGGACTCACCTTCCCAGTCTCCTTCTCCTCCTTCGCCCAGCAGTAGCACAATTCAGTAGTACTATATATATAGTATATATATGTATATATATATAGTATATATATGTATATATATATGTATATATATATGTATATATGTATATATATATGCATACATATATATATATATATATATATATATATATATATACATACATATATACATTCCATATATACATACATATACATATATATATATATATATATACATACATATATACATACATATACATACATATATACCAAGTTCCACTTCGTTCATTGAGTTTTTGAACTCTGGATCTCTGATGAGCTGACGGATCTGAGAACCATGAAAGATGCCAGCTTTCAACTTCTCCATTGTCAATCCTGGAAAAGCCTGGCACAAGTAAGTGAAGCAGTCAACATCTTTGTCCAGAGCCTTGGTGAACTGCTTGATTAAGCCGAGCTTGATGTGCAGCGGTGGGAAGAGTATTCTGTCTCTGTCCACCAGAGGGTCGTTGATGACGTTCCTTTCTTTGCATGGCACCAATTCCTCCCGCACAGGCCAGTCCTTCTTCGTGTAATGCTGAGCACGGTCCCTACTATCCCACATGCACAGAAAACATGGGTACTTGGTGAAGCCAGACTGTTGTCCCAACAAAAAGTTCACCATCTTCAGGTCAACACAAATAAACTACTTATGCTGATCATAACCAATTTTATCCAGCACGTACTTCACCGCTTCATACTTCTCCTTCAGTGTAGTCGAGTGAGCGATGGGTACAGAGGCAAACTGGTTGCCGTTGTGTAGCAGAACACATTTCAGTGATCGCTTGCTGCTGTCAATGAACAGTCTCCAATCTTTGGGTTCGTACTGTGGCACTCCAAGCTTGAGCAGAAGCTGCGCAATATCAGCACAGTACACCAAGTCCTTCTCTTCAGAGAAAAAACGGAGGTACTCTTGATGCCTGTTGCGGAAGAAGCTGATGCGAGCACTGTCAGAGAGGATTAACTTTAGTTTTGATCCACGAACTTTATGCTTTGCCTCACCAATTTTTGGAAGATTTTGAGGTTTTATGACTTCAAACTGATCCCTTTTCGACATAATCACCCAGAACTATCGTACCTGAATACTTCTTGTCATTAAAATAATTATTTCCAATCAAAACAATTATTTGACATGACATTTTACCCCCACCAACTTCTTCTAAAATGCTCCACACATGCGTACATGTGAACAAAAATGTAAAAAACGACATGTGGCCATATCTCAAAAACTTGACCTGATTGAACAAAACTAATGTGAGTTTTGGATTCAGCGCATCAGATTCATCCTAAATCAGCTTAAAAAATGCAGACAACAAATTTGTTGTTGACCAGTGTAATTGGATAAGGAGTATCATCTTGAAAACAACATTTTCCCTGTTTGCCTTAATTACCCCACCACCGAAGGTGGAAGGAGGTTTTGTTTTCACCCTGTTTGTTACTTGCAAGATTGAAGATTTTTCAAGTTTATTCGTTAGTCGATTTTGTTATTCTGTTTGTCTGTCTATCGCCTTCAGGTCACAATTCTAAACCGATTGTCATGAAACTTTACCAAGTTGTGGAGGTCGTCTCAACTGAGAAGCCTATTGATTTTGACGTCAAAGGTCAAGTTGAGGTCAAGTTTCTAAAATCGTCATTTTTACATCCAATTGACTTGAAATTTGAACAGCATTCGCATATTGCATAATTGAATTGGGAAACCAACTATTTTTGAGATCAAAAGGTCAAAGGTCAACTCAAGGTCAAACTTCTAAAATCATCAATTTCAATCTGAAAAATAATCAATTTTCATCCGATTGACCTGAGCTTTGATTAAGATTGTAAATTTTAATCTTAATGAAATGGACAATTTGATGTATCCATGGCAACTTTTGGAGAGGGGGTGGATTTTGCAAGTACCGTGCTCAAAATGACGTCTTTTACTTGTTTGTTCGTTTGTTTGTCTGTCTGTCTGTGTGCAGGATATCTAAAAAAGTTGTGGATGGATCTGGATGAAATTTGGTGGGCAGGTTTGGGGTGCGACAAGGACGAACTCATTAGGTGGTGAAGATCCGGATCCGGATCTGACTACTACAATTTTTAAAGTGATTCTTCACCATTGAGAGATCGGGCCAAAACAATATATAACAGGATATCTCAAAAAGTTTGGGACGGATTAAGACTAAACTTGGTGGACACGGTGGGTGTGTGACAAGGATGAATTGATTCAATTTTGGTGAAGATCCGAATCTGGATCTGAGAATTATTTGATTTTTAAAGTGATTCTTCACCATTGAAAGAAAGGGCCAAAACGATATTTAGCACAATATCTCAAAAACCATTGGGTCCAATATGTTCTCGTGGATCAGGCATTGCGTGGCGGAGATATGCGCTCCACCGAGTGCCCTTTGAGTTTATTATTTGTTTTACTCATCAATTTGATAGTGTCTTGTGAAAAAAATTTGTTCAATTTCAAGTTCATTTATCTTGCCTATGAAAAGGTATTTCCAATTTTGTTGATTAAATATATAAATTAAGTATTAATCTCCAAGAAACCCTCTTTTGTTATTTTTTTCGACATGATAATTCTACAACAGATCCACATATATCTCTGACTTCATCTGAAACACTCTGCTGCAGAAATGCATCCATACTCTGCCTTGAATTGCTACCCTGCTGAAAATTTAAAATAAAATTATGCCTCAGCCCTTTCCGAAGTGGTTATGACAACAAAAGGCAGCATGTATAACCACATCTATATCTATCTATATATTACTAAAACTCTCATCTTGTATATATGTATGTATGTATGTATGTTCCCGAAATACAGCTAAAACGGTACACGATAGCGCAAAAATCGTAGTGCCACATTACTCATCATTCACCTGCGGTGTGCAGTATCAAGTTTCGTTAAAATCGGGCAATGAAAAAAATTATTAAAAAATCAATTCCCGATTCAACTCTTCGGGAGTATTTGATCAATGCAAACAACCTTTGCGGTTTAGTTCGCTGGAGCTATCTTTTTTTCTGTTTTTTTTTTATGTTTTTTTTATCAACCGCTGTCACAACGGGAACCCAACGGGTTCACGGGTCATCTAGTTAAAATACAAAAGGTGATTCAATATTAAACTGGAAGAGCACTCAGTGGAGCGCATACCTCCACCAGGTTGACCCCAGATCGAGATCTGGACTTGAACCAAAATCTAAATAATATATGACCTGAACCAAAATCTGTATATTGCTGAACTCAGGATTCAGAAACTAAATCTGGCTTGCAGCAAATGTGGGCTCAGGGCGTTTGACTGCTACATACATGCCTTGGAGTTGCAACATGACGAGTCCAGAAAATTCTGGTCACGTGGTCCGTGTACGCCATTTTGTTTCCATTCACCGCAAACTGCAATATTCCTCGCTTGCGCTATTTGTGCATCGGACCACACTGTATAGTTCTCGAGAATCACATGGCTATATTCTTACAAAAATGATGGGATGCTGTGCCTTTGGGTGCACCAATTGGTCGGAAAAGAAATTCAGAATGTACAGAATCCCATAAAATGGTGAAATAAGGAAATTATGGGAGAACCCGAATGAGGCAACTGGGATTTAACGAAGTGATTTCCTTTGGGTCTTCAGTATGAGGCCCTGTCGAGCCAGTAAGCCCCATGCTCGATGGAAACAAAATGGCTTCAAATTGCAAGTTGTCGTTCCTCTTAGTATATGTAGCGACTTGTATGCCTACCCTCCACATCCACACAAACAATCTTTTTCCCCCCACCCAGCATCTTCCATTGTGGCCCACATCCTCCCCCTCCACCAACCCAATACCCCCAAAGTCTCCCAACTCCTCAGCTCCTATTCTACTCGCTCCCCACATTATGCCACAAAGTTAGACTACGCTCCGTGGCATAATGAACAGAGCTTTGCGAGGTCTGATGTGTCACGAATATCCACGGAAGTGACGTCACTCCCCCCAAGCTCAGCGGCTGTGTTTGTCTGTAGTCAAGTTCGGGAGACGGGATGAAACGCATTTGTCTGCATATGTGTATGTAATTTGTGTTGCAATTCCTCCGCAAGCCATAGACCCTGTAAAAAAAAAAAAAAACAAGAAAGTGAAATAAATGAGGATGGACCTCCAGAATTTGAGGACTCCATTCTAAAATCACAGTTGTTGCTGCTGACTGGGCTCCAATTTAGATGTTACAACAGTGAGATCTATCACAGCTAGGACCCTGTTCTAACTGTCTCGAGAAGTTACTGCACATACATAAGACATTGCTTGGATTATTGTCTCCTCTGTTTTCTTAGGCCTGCCCTAACCCTGGTTGTGTTGTATTTTATGTGAAGAACTTCACCCTACACTACCCAGGTTGGGTGCTAAACCTTCGTAAATCCTCCAATATCTCTGGCGACATCCTGCATTCTTCCTTACAGCCTCTAATTGTTTGTATACTGTATATGGTGGACCAAACAATTAAAAATGGTGACTCCATGTACACCTGTCTTCCCACTAACAATTTCAGCTGCCACGTTGGCTCGGTCTTCATTTCTCCAACTCGAAGGTGCAGCATCGCACCGAAAAGCTGCTGCTACTCCAGGGGTCTGACGTAATCTGTGAAATTCCCAACCTGGAACTCCGTTAATGGTACATCTTCCATCCTGAACCTCGGAATTAATAACTTCTTATCCAGATTCTCTTCTTACTCCTTTGTCCTGCCTCGTGCTTAGATCCTTTGATGGTGTTCTTATGAGAATCCACAGCTCTCTGGCCATTGTTGAAGAGCTACCACAGCACCATATGATCTGGTTATTTGCTGAGGCCACCGACCAGTGACTGCCATTTTCCTGGGCAAACAAGATTGACGCCTAAGAATAGTTTCACGAAGAATTGCTCTGTCTCTCTGTCTCTGTCTCTCTCATCCACAGAAGAATCCCATCTCACCTGCACATGTCCTGTCCATCCTCTCCGCTCCGGTACACTGAATCCTGAAGCAAGGTTGGGCCTATCAAGCAGTTTCCTTTTTCATCATCAAAGGCAACATAACTGAGAGCAACCTTCAGTCATTTCATAAGGCTCGCAACAAGCATGCACGTGTCTATCTTTAGGCAGTGTGTGGCTCCTGATATCATCATTGTGAGGAAGCACAGCTGTACCACTCATACACTGCCCCCTGCAGGTTAGGGCAGGAACATTTTTTTTGAACTTGGCAAGGATTCTGACAATAGTTAACTCATCTATTCTTCACTGAAGATATCTTGAGATCTTTAATGTCAAGCAGATCATGCCAGCAGTTGGATCTCCGCGTTAATATCCCCTTGAGGGACAGAGCGCTTTGTGATGCAATGCCCAGCCTGCTAAGCCTCAGGTTGAGAATAAATGTCAACCTGACAGCGAAAAAGGGAAGTGTGCTGCTGATTTGCACCCTCCTCTCTGGACTCCTGAACTAATTGCAAACTCTTAAACTTGAGAACGTAGAGAAAGTTCTGGCCAGTCTTGACTCCGTCTCGTCCCGAGGCCCAGATAGCAGCAGTGGCCATGTTTTCAAATTGCACTCCACTGTTTTTGTTTCTCCTTTGTCTTCCCTATTCGGCCTGTCCACCTGAGGCTGCTGCCATTCTGCTTTGAAAACACCCAGTATCACTCGCATCCACCAGTGTGATGCAAAACAGATTCTCTAAATCACAGGCCAGCAAGCTTGCGACTAATTATCAACAGTCAGGGCATTCATCAACACAACTACCATCCAGTATTTCGTTGAATGAATCGGCGTGATCTTTGATCATCAGTTTTGGATTCTGTCCACGTCGCTCAACCTCGGTCAGGCTGCTGTTTCCCTCTCACCATGGGTAGATGTCCTGAATCACAAATAAGAAGTCAGAGCTGAGTCCCTGGACATGTCTTGGGCATTCAACACAGTCTGGAGCGCCGCTGTTCTGGCACCCTTCTGTGCTTGCCAGACTTGCTGCCTTTGTGGCATCCAAAGGCTACTTTCTCAGCTTTCTGACTTCCTCCACTTGTGCTGTCAGCACATAACTTTGAAATGAATCCTGTCAACCCCTCTCCCATTAGACGTGGAGTTTTCCCAAAGTACTGTCCTGTGCCCTGTCCGGTTCATCATACATATAAATGATCTCACTGAAGGGCCGGAGAAGCTTTTCTTCATCATTTTGCCGCACGATACAGTACCACGTCCCACCATCAGGCCTGCAGCAGCTGCTTCTCGTCATTGTTGACATGGAAATAATTACTGGAGATGCTGGTCTGACAATTTGAATGTCCATTCCACCTTGGCAAATCTTACATGTTAGTACTGTCTCTCCAGAACAATCGGCCTCGATGTCACAGAAAGAAGTGGAATCACAGAGCCTGCTGCTCTCTCATTGCAGACAAGTTGGTAGGCTCTCTGTTTTCTATGCCTCCATTGCCTGCTCTTTTATTCCTCCACATACATATTCCTTATATTCCTTTTATTCCTTTTATTCCTCTTTTATTCCATTCCTCAATGTCACAGACCTTCTTACAGAAGCAATCACCTTGTGATGGATCAGAGAATCCAAGGTTAATGGTCACCTCCACTCCTTTGTTTCTTTTGGAACTTCCTATCTCAGCATGTTCAACACCACTCTTCATTCTTCTCTCTGTCTCTCTTGGACCCACACTCTTGAACAGAGCATTGGAACTACCACAGCAGTTTTTTTTCCCTTGGTTATTTGGCACAATCTTGGACGGTTCGCCACTCTGACCATTTCTTGGAGCACAGCTGTACCACTGATGCTGTGCCCCTCCACCAGTACACTGGCACTCATTTTGCCGACCTCAGAAGGATGACAGGCTGAGTCAACCCCACCTGGTATTGATTCAACAGCACAGCGGGGCTTTAACTCGGGACTCTAAGATCCCAACCCGGCCACCCGAACCACGAAGCCAACACCAGGCTTCTCTTCACTTCAGGGCTTCGAGCAGGTCTTCCTCCATCTCTACCCGTGATCTTTGTCGACTCCAATAAACCTTCCCCGCACGTATCCTCATTCGTTTCAGGTTACTACGTTTTCTTACCTCTCTTCTCTCCTCATGTTCATTCATCCCTCCGCTTGTTGCATCCACCTGTTGTACCATATTGCCCCCTTTCATTGTGTTGCCCTCCACCATCCGTCACCTCGGTCTTCCTTCGGCCTATAATTTCTACCCTTGAAGCAATGCTGGAGTTCTCCTAAGTAATTGTACTGGCACATCCACGTGTCGGTATGATTCATTCCTTGAAAGCAAGGGGTTTTCATAATTTTACATACGATGCCCAGCAAGTTGCCCGTGCCCGGCAACAGAGTAGGGATTGAGTAGGCAAAAATGCAAATGGCGTCTTCCGTCATCGAGCCGGCAAGCTGGGAACTACGATTTGCATCGATTTCAACATCTCATGCAATTTGGATGTTCCAATGGTGGCGAGGTGCTCCGTTTGACACCGTTTGTTCGATATTTGTAGCTTATTTGATGCCGAGGGTTCGTAATAAAACATTGTATTGGTGTCAAAGCCAGTGACCAATTGCAAATTAATAATAGGATGCATAAATATACATTCTTTCTAATTAAGTGGCGAGCATTCCTCAGTAAGTTTCACTTTCCAACTGTGATGGACTAACACCAAAATCAAGGATTCCAGTGGAAGTTTCAGTATGGTTCACTGTTTGTGAGCATAACTGGTGTTGGCTTTATGGTCAGGATGGCTGGCTTAATATCATAGGGTCTTGAGTTTGAGCCCCCGTCACACTTGTATTGACACCAGGTGGATTGAGTAGGCCTATCATCCTTCTGAGGTTGGTCAAATGAGTACCTGCATGCTTGCCACAGGGGGCACTGCATCAGCGACATGGCTGTGCCCCCCCCCCCCAGAAAATGATGCAGCCAAGCAGCCACAGGCTGCATACAAATAAACAAATAAATAAATTGCATGTGAGCAAGTCAAGGACAAAATTTAAATTGTAAACATTTGAAAAGTATGTGGAATTGTTCGATAACAATGAATAATACATTATATTATGTGCACCTGGTTCATCACGTCTTTTTACCTGTGCGACCCGGAATCATGAAAATGGATTGTTTTCGGACGGAGAAAGACAACCATGAAGGTTTTTGTCCAACATTTGTTTCCAGTTGAATTTGTACAGATTTCTTTTGTTTTACATGCTTTTAAACTACAGCACAGTCCACCACAGTCTTAGCCAAATGTGGGTCACTTAGAGAGAGAGTGAGAGAGAGACAGAGACAGAGACAGAGAGAGAGAGACAGACAGAGACAGAGACAGAGAGATATATTCCAGTTCATAAACATCCAGTAAAAACAAAAATCTTCAGCTGTTCAGCTCACCCCAACTAGGTCATTGTTCAGGCTCTTTGGGTCGCGGTTGATCAGGTCAATCTCGCGTGTATGAGGTTCGAGCCCCAGCTTCTTCATTCCATCGCTGTCGTATTCGGATGTGTTATGTGGTCGGTAAATGTTCCCTTCTTCCCGAATTGAACTCGGGCTCTGCAAGGGCAGCTGCAAGCAGCCAAAACGCTTTGAAAATAAATCTTTCACATTTTCCCCATGAACTACCTTCCTGCAATCCCAACCATAAACGGTTTTCCATTTGAATACACGACATTCATGAAGTAATACTGTACTAGTAGTGGTGATAGTAGTAGTAGTAGTAGTAGTAGTAGTAGTAGTAGTAGTAGTAGTAGTAGTAGTAGTAGTAGTAGTAGTAGCAGCTTCCAGCTACTTGGCATCAAGGCGGAGAACCAATTTGCTTTAATAGCGAACGTCGTGAGCTTCATACTTAACGCGTGCACATGAGAGAATAGGAAACAACAACACAATACCCCAGCAATTTGGAATCCGTGTCGTTGGCTATGACCCTCTTGCTTCCGGTTTTTTTTTGCTTCCGGTTTTTTTTTTTGCTTCCGGTTTTTGTCATGGGGAATGATGCATGCCGAGAGATAAAGGCATCATCGGAGACATGAAAGACCCAAATAATATCAGACATGGTGTATATTTCCTCCACTGAAGGTAATGTTGAGGTAATATTATTTTTTTTTTAGATGAGATCCTGTTCTCGGCGGTGTCTTTGTCGTTGTGAAGGTAATGTTGAGGTAATATTAATTTTTTCAGATGAGATCCTGTTCTAGGCGGTGTCGTTGTTGTTGTGAAGGTAATGTTGAGGTAATATTAATTTTTTCAGATGAGATCCTGTTCTAGGCGGTATAGTTGTCGTTGTGAAGGTAATGTTGAGGTAATATTAATTTTTTTAGATGAGATTCTGTTCTTGGTGGTGTAGTTGTCGTTGTGAAGGTAATGTTGAGGTAATATTAATTTTTTCAGATGAGATCCTGTTCTAGGCGGTATAGTTGTCGTTGTGAAGGTAATGTTGAGGTAATATTAATTTTTTTAGATGAGATCCTGTTCTCGGTGGTGTAGTTGTCGTTGTGAAGGTAATGTTGAGGTAATATTAATTTTTTCAGATGAGATCCTGTTCTAGGCGGTGTCGTTGTTGTTGTGAAGGTAATGTTGAGGTAATATTAATTTTTTCAGATGAGATCCTGTTCTAGGCGGTATAGTTGTCGTTGTGAAGGTAATGTTGAGGTAATATTAATTTTTTTAGATGAGATTCTGTTCTTGGTGGTGTAGTTGTTGTGAAGGTAATGTTGAGGTAATATTAATTGTTTTCGATGAGATCCTGTTCAAGGCGGTGTAGTTGTTGTTGTGAAGGTAATGTTGAGGTAATATTAATTGTTTTCGATGAGATCCTGTTCTGGGCGGTGTAGTTGTCGTTGTGAAGGTAATGTTGAGGTAATATTAATTTTTTCAGATGAGATCCTGTTCTCGGCGGTGTGGTTGTTGTTGTGAAGGTAATGTTGAGGTAATATTAATTGTTTTCGATGAGATCCTGTTCTTGGCGGTGTGATTGTCGTTGTGAAGGTAATATTGAGGTAATATTAATTGTTTTAGATGAGATCCTGTTCTTGGCGGTATAGTTGTTGTTGTGAAGGTAATGTTGAGGTAATATTAATTTTTTTAGATGAGATCCTGTTCTTGGCGGTGTAGTTGGCGTTGTGAAGGTAATGTTGAGGTAATATTAATTGTTTTAGATGAGATCCTGTTCTCGGCGGTGTAGTTGTTGTTGTGATGGTAATGTTGAGGTAATATTAATTGTTTTAGATGAGATCCTGTTCTCGGCGGTGTAGTTGTTGTTGTGAAGGTAATGTTGAGGTAATATGTAGTAGTGTTATCACAGTTATAGAAATGCACAAATAATTAATTTGATCTATAGTATACTCAATCACACCTTTATGACGAAAAAATTAACAACAAAACTCAAGAGTAAATACTCCAGCAGTTTTAAGTCGACCTAATTTTTTAATAAAGATATCTCCCGCATCATCAAAAAATAATTTTTAATCGTGATTTACATTATTTGATCGCTGATCCCGAATCCAGGCCGAAGTAACCGGAAATTGCGTGTACAGTTGTGAACAATTTATAGGTAAAGTCAGAAGCGAATGTAAGAAGAATTCTACGTTCGCTTCTCGGCTTTGCCTATTCCATATTATCACGTCATCAATACGTGCATGAATTATAGACTGCATTGGGACAGCACCTTGGAGAAATGAACCCTCCAACCCAGCAGGTGTATATTTTACCCCTTGGTATCCAAAACAGGATTTTCTTCATAAATTTGTTGTCTTGTGATGTTTTAGACAAAATTGAACTTCTGGCTTTTGTGGGATACGAAACATTGAGGAGCCAAATGTGCCCCCAGATGACCTGCAATCCACACTCCTGTCCTTGTTTGGAAATCCACAGTACTCATCCCAGAGTGCCCACTTGAACACAATCGATGTACCATGGCTTATCTTGGAATATCACTGGAGGGACAGATTGAACAGAGCACAGTCTACCTCTGAACTTGTACTTGCTCTGAAGGAGAAATGGTGTAACGTTACATCTGGATCTGGAATCTACCAAAATTTGATTGAAAGTGTTATTGAGGGCAACTCTTTTTGGGGAAATTGAATTAAGAGTTTTAACTTAATCAGTCTTCTTCTTCCTTCCTATGCAACACAAGTCTGCAGGGTAGCATCATTGGCTAAGGGTGTGTTTGTGCTACTGATATCAATGCCTTCTGTAGGTAATGGCAGGATTTTGTAATTTGTTCATGGTGCTGGCGATGGCTCGCCTACTCTCATCACAAAGGATACCGTAGGATATTTAACGTCCACCAACTAATGCCGGCAGACAAGACATTCATTTAACGTCCATCCGATGGACAGCATACAAATCGATGCATCACCTTCCCAGTAAAACACTGGGGTGACAGTTTCTAGCTGGGGAGCCACTATAACCCAGGGAGCCATCCTGCCAGCCCACTTAATCACAGTGTCAATCTCCTTATTGTCCGATTATCTTTGGTAATACAGTGTATAAAGACCAGAAATGGTCTGCATCAGTAAAAGATAGGGTCAATACAATTTTTTCAACCAAACTTTCATGGAGGGACACTAACCACCATGGATGGAAAGAGGATGTTTTGAGCATGAGCCCTTTCTTCGAACAAGCCTTTATGAACTATCTTTCTGTCGTAGAAATAGTACAAATAGTGTAAACTCTCATTAAAATGAATAGTCTTTGCAATGAATTTTGATACTTGAAAAAGAGTTCTAAATTCTTACTACCGAAGGTGGACGGAGGTTATGTTTTCACCCCTGACTGTTTGTCTGTCTGTCTGAGAGCAGGATATCTCAAAAAGCTCTTGATGGATTCGGACGAAACTTGGTGGGCCAGGTTGGGTTTGTGACCAGGACAAATTATATTTGATTTTGGTAAAGATCCAGATCCAGATCCGGCCTATCAGTGGGATACAAAACGTGAACTGTTCAGTCTGGAAGAGGTATGCACCGTTCTCGTTAATTCTAGTTGATGAATTTGATCATTTTTTTTTTCAAAAACAATTTCCAAGACTTCGTTTTATGAGAGTACGAGCTGAAATAAAATGCCTGGTGTTGCCCGGGGAAATTCAATGAAATATGCATTTAAATATTTCCTGCATGACGGTCACAAAACGTATTACTCGATCACTCCCGGGAAAAGACCCAGGCAGTGTATAAGCAGCATACTCACTCGAGGCCTGAACACGGAGGTGTTATAATAAACCTGTGTAAAACAATCTTTTTAATAACAGGCTCACATGTAAACTGTATGATAATTAAATTGGGGTTGTTGACAACAAATCACGACAACCTCGACATACGATCTTCACGATAAATGTTAATTGATCGCTCCCGGGGGGAGGACCGAGGCAGTGACCAAAAACCGAGGCCTGAATGATAATTATCTGGGATAATTTTTTCTTTTTATCCAAACATTGCCCTCGACCTTCCTCTGGATGAAAGGTTCTTTTAAAAACATATTTCCATCCTTAATTTTATTGACAAGTCTGGTAACAAACATACTGATCACTGCGCATGTTACAATAATTGTAATACAACACATAATTCTAATGTTTCTCCAAATTGCATCAGTAATTGTGTCCAGAATTCCTTTAAAAGAATAGCTTCAAGGTTAACAGAATGATGTTATAGACACAAGTCACACAAAAAATATTAACAACAACAAAAAAAAAACAGTTGAAAAGAACATGGTGGGATGAAATTCCCCCCCAAAAAACAACCAAACAAGGTAGGAATGACACCACAATCCCTTTACGGATTACCGTCACGACATCCTGTTTCCATCTCAATCCCACAACAAACATCGTACACAATTACACCAACCCACACCGCAAAAGTACAACTTACAACACAATTTTAAATGGTCTCATACCTGCATGAAATCCTGACTACATACATCAATGAAATGAGTGGTGGTAAAAAAAAAAAACTATATTGGATACACTCAGGCAGAGTCAGCTTTTTATGTTGGAGAGGTGGGCAATCGCCAAGGGCATAAAAAAACAGGAGGAATGCTGAAAATCCAAAAACTGAAAACATTTCAAAAAAAAAAAATGAAAATAACCCGCAAAAGTTGGACATCATTCCGATTTTGTAAATTACATAAATCGTATCTCAAGATACCCTCTCTCTTGATTATAATTTGACAGCCTTCGGAAGCAGCCTGGTGGGGCAGATTGGGCAATTATATTTTGTGCCGTGGCTAATAATCTCCCCTTGTATACAGCAGGGGTCAGTAAACCACTTGTACTGTGGTATGTGTACAGGCAAAATTTGGTGTTGGCTTAGCGGTTAGGGTGGCGGCTTGGGATCCTAGGGTCCTGAGTTCAAGCCCTCTTGGCCGCTGAATTAATACACCAGGTGGGTTGGCTCAGCCTGTCATTTTTCTGAGGTCAGCCATTAGAGTATCCTGCGTCGTAGTGGCGACCCATCCAGGACTGTACTCCTCAGCCAAATGAAACTGCCTCGGCAACCCTATGTGCCTCACTGTGTGAAATGATTGGCTATCATTAGCCCATCCTTCACAAAGCGCAAGACGGGGTTTTGCAATCACGTCGGTGCGTCTGTGGCTCTGGCTGTCTGTGTGTCTGTCCGGGCCATAACTTTTTACCATTTGAGCTTTTGCCATCAAATTTTCAACAGAGCTTTATGATGAGAATATGGAGAAACCAAATTAATAATTTCATTGAAATAATAATAATTATTATTATTATTATTATTATTACTATAGACATAAACAGAGACATTTTGAAGGACATTATCATAAAAAGAAAACCACAACGCTTTTCTTTGTGCTCTCATCAGGTGAAATTCGCACAAAGTGAGTGAGTAATGATGAAGAACAGTTCAATAGACACCAATCAAGCTGTTAGATAGACACAAAATTTTCAGGGTAGGAGCGACCCCCCCCCCTCCCCCCATGGAGACTATTTTAATTACAATTGTGACATCATAAGTTACATGGTATGGCAGCCATCTTGGATTAAACCCAAAATATTAAAGGATTGTATCTCTGAAACCCCTGATTGGAAAAAAAACTTTGAAACTTGGCACATGTCATTCTACTCCCAATGGGGAATAAAGCATTGTAAGGATGACATCATCACTGAAGTGGTCGACCAGGAATTAAAGTTTTAATCAAAATCCTTGTTTACCATTGAGATTTAGTGTGTATGTCCAGGCGGTAACATTTTTACCAATTGAGCTTTTGTCATCAAATCTTCAACAAACTTTTATTATGAGATGATGGAGAACACATATTAATTAAATGTTAAAAAAAAGTTTTAACTGTCAGTTTTGTCAAGTTGTGTTTGACTACAAAGCGGATGCAGACTGGCTTTACATTTTCAGATGCTTTCAAGTTATTATTTTCCATTACATCATAAAAAGTGCCATTAGTGGCTGAACACAGATGCACTTGCTCATATATATGTATATATGATATGTGTTATGACTTCAAAATGAAATAACTTATCAAGCAGCATTTTGAGATCAAAGTGCGCAATGCATGAGTTTGCTTCCATGACCTTGTGCTGCTCACTTCTCCATTTGATTCAAAGCAGCATGGGCTCATTCAATGCATCTTAGTGGTTTGGTCAACAACACAACACAATGATTTAGGCATCATTTTATTTTATATTTATTTATATTATTTATATTATTTATTTATTTATTAAAACATATATCTATTTTTATTATTATTTTATATTGTTTTTTTTTGACTATCTCACGAGATTTAATAAAGTTTGCATGGAAGTTTCAGAGCTGGAAGTAGCGAGTGCAGGCAGTGGTGAGGGGTAGTGAGTGCAGGCAGTGGTGAGTGGGTAGTGAGTGCAAGCAATGGTGAGGGTGCAGCAATATAGATAGTTATGAGGCACACCTGAACTCCGATTCACCTACAACTCCTTCATCTGAAGCTTGATGGAATGCTGCTCTCCCCTCTGGGCTGGTGCTGCTGCCTCACACATTGCTCAGCTTGATGCCATAGAAATCAAGATCATTGGAATCTCCTGCAATGAAGCTGAGTCTATTGGCCTATCAGTCTCCCATCGCAATAGGTTGGTGGTCTCTGTCTTCTACCACCTCATTTCTGGTCTTGCACCCTCTCTTATTTCTGTACTTTGTCCCCCCACAGGTTTCTGTAGGGCGCACGTGGGTCCACCACCTTCGACCCTCTTCTCGTGAAACTCCCAATATCCAGGATCACTGCTTCCCTCCACTCATGCATTCCTCTTTTTCCCCACTTGTGGAATGAACT
>NC_140970.1:102072707-102092707 GCF_056783735.1 Eptatretus burgeri
GGATGCCAGTTGACAACATTCAAACTACATTTTGTCAACAAAATAATAAGATACAAATGCTTTCTTGTCACATTATTAAAACACTATCTCCTCTTACTGATAAGCCTAGAGTATCCAACGGCAGTGTTCTGGACCCAGTCCAATTCCTCATCTTAATCAATGATCTCTCTGACTCTCTCTTTATTTGCTGATTATACCGTTATCTATCCCCCCTTTATTATTTTGTTGCATCTCTACAAAGCTGACACTGCTCCGAAGCAATGGCACCCAACATACAGTTATCTTGTTGGTATTCGTTTAGTTCGCTCTTTCCACACGTCTAGTGGGTACATTGGACAAGACTCGTTGCATAGGGCTTTTAGTTAGGTCTTCAACCCCCTTATTCTTTCATTTCTTTCAATCACTTTATTTTACACACAAACCATGCATGCCTGCACGTCAGGCCAGTAACGCTATCCGCGGAGCGTCAAGAAGGCGCATCAATCCCCTCATTTTGATACCCACGCCATTTCCTGCCAAAGGGCACACCGTAATCCAACTGACCCCTCATCTCAGACCCTCACCACGTTCAGCACAACACTACAACCCTCACCATAATTCTCACAATGCCTTCTAAAAATCTCCACAACAACCTATGCTCGGCCTCCTCTCCACAATCACCTCAACCACTTCAGTCTCTTCACCACAACCGCCTCAACCACTCCCAATGAATGCTTCAATACCTTCACCACAAATGCCACAGCGCTTCCTCTACCTCACAACAACCACTACAGACCACCCCAACCACAGTTAGTTGCCTGAACGCTCACTACAGTCACTGGGGATGCTGGGGGAATGAAGGACATTATGAGCCGGGGTATTTCGGCGTGCAAGTTGAAGCGCAAATATGCGCTGGGGCTTGTTCAACAACGTCCGGGTAGCCCTGGCGCTCCGCTAGATAACAATGCTCGAATGGAGTTCAGCACACGTTCATGGCTGGAGAGCACTCCCGACAACCCTCAGCCAATTTAAATTACGGAGCTGTGTCACCTGGCCCGGCTGAGAAGCAACTCAGGCCATTTTCAACTCTGGAGTCTGACGGGGCATGGCTATGGCTCGGGGTGACATCTATGCACCTATGGGGGAGCTCGGAAATGCCCACAGGCTCTTTTTATCCACTTTTTGACTCCTTCACTCTGGGCTCCATAAAAAGAGAGCTCATCAGAGGCGTTTGGGAGAGTCTCTTTTGTCCTTCATCCAGAGCCTTTGCCTTTGTCGAGCGTCATCTGAGCTGAGAGGGCAGTGTAACTGAGCAAAGCGAGCAAGGTGGAGCGAGCATTGCCAGGTCATCGGTGCTCGGCTTTGATGGTGTTCCACAGTCGTTAACCATACATTTACAGATTTTCTTACATGTGCCCCATTATGCTGTCTCTGCATGCATCTTTTTCTATATCTGTGTCTCATCCACTGTGGACCCATGAACTAAAAGAGCAACAATTACTGACTCACACCTCTCACTTCCTCTTCTTGCCTCACACTGCATTACATATTTGCACCTCCCACTCACACACCCCCAGTTTTCTTTTCTCCTCCTCCTTCCTAAGTGATTGGGTTACCGAGGTCCATCGACCGCACCAGGTACGAGTCACCTACACCTCAATGGCTTCTCCTCTTTCTGAACTCTCTTGCTTTCTCGGGTGTGTGTGGGTGTGATGGCACCTGTAATGTGTAGCATAGCATGAGATTGTCAAAGTTTTATATCGGGTTATCTCTGCTCTGTGTCCTCTTTCTTTTTGCAAATATTTGCATTTCTTTTGCCGCACCTACAAATTCCTTGCTTTCGTCTGCTGTACATTTTTTGAACAAACCCCTTTTTAATGTGCCACATAACTTTCCTCGCCTTGCTTGTAATAAGTTACTTGTTATAAATGTACCCAGCTTGTTCGTCTTTTCCTTAATTGGTCCAGCATGGTCCAAACATTAAATTAGATGGGAAGTCCTAACCCATTCGCTCTTGTTTGCCAGTGCACACTCACTGTATCGCTCGGTAGTAATCTGAGTGTGCGCGAAGGGAATGAGACCCTAATTGACTCGGTCGTCCACAGCTAAGGTATTACGTGAAGTAGTGTAAACCTGCCAGGATTGGCCGTGCTAATCGGTGTTCGTGGTTGCTTTGCAACCTGCCGGTACACGGAGTTATCTGTGCCCGGCAGCCTCAGGACCAGTCGTTCGAGAGGGACAAAAGTGCTTCCCCTCGTGGCGAGCATCAAGCCGCGAGTCCGCAACAATATTACTATCCTCTTCATCTATTTACTAATTACACCGTTATCTATCCCCATTTATTACATTAATATACTCTTTATCTATTTCCTGATTATACCGTTATCTATCCCCCTTTTTACATTAAAATCCTCATGATCCATTTACTGATTATACCATAATCTATCCCACTTTATGACATTAAAATCCTCTTTTTTATTTTCTGATTATACCATTATCTATCCCCCATTTTACATTAAAATCCTCATGATCTATTGACTGATTATGCCATTATCTATCCTTCTTTATTACATTACATCTGTCCTCTTTCTCTTTACTGATTACACGGTTATCTAGCCACCCCTCTTATTACGTTAACATCTTCTTTATCTATTTATTGATTACACCATTATCCAGCCACCCCTCTTATTACTTTAATATCTTCTTTATCTATTTACTGATTACACTGTTATCTATCTCTTTATTACATTAATATCCTCTTTATCTTATTTATATATTTACTGATTATACCGTTATCTATCCCCCATTTTACATTAAAATCCTCATGATCTATTTACTGATTATACCATTACTGTATATCTATCCCACTTTATTCCATTAAAATCCTATTTCTCTTTACTGATTACAACATTATATAGCCACCCCTCTTATGATGTTAATATCTTCTTTATCTATTTACTGATTATACAATTATCTATCTCTCTTTATTATATTAATATCCTCTTTATGTATTTACTGATTATACCGTTATCTATCCCCCTTTATTACATTTAAAATCCTCTATTTCTATTTTCTGATTATACCATTATCTATCTCCCATTTTACATTAAAATCCTCATGATCTATTTACTGATTATACCATTATCTATCCCACTTTATTAGATTAAAATCCTCTTTATCTATTTAATGATTACACCGTTATCTTGCCACTCCTCTTATTACATTAATATTTTCTTTATCTATTTACTGATTGCATTGTTATCTATCTGTCTTTATTACATTAATATCCACTTTATCTATTTACTGATTATACCACAATCTATCCCACTTTATTATATTAAAATCCTCTTTATCTATTTGAAGACCACAAGGGGAAAACCAGAGATGTCACTTTTTATAAATTTCAGGGTTATTGCACCTGCCAATAGTTGGCAACATAAGGTTTCCTCTCACAATATTACTTTAACAAATAACCAGGGGTGTCTCAATTTATATGGTATAAAGTTTAGACGTGCAATGAAAAAACAAGTGTTGTCAAAGCTGAACAAGTATAAACCCAGAGTTGTCAGTACTTTACTCCTGGTTATCTCCCTTTTATTCATGTTAACTGTTCCACCATAAAATTCAGAGTTGATGAACTAAAAAATGAAAGGTTGTAAAACTTTCACAGCATAAACTCTGAACACGACAATGGCCTATTTGGTTATATCATGGGCTCCGTAGTTGGTGCATATCGTGGTTCAAGCTTGGTCAAACCTTTATTGTGACTTTTATGGGACCCACGCCGTGGCTTTTGGTTAGCGCGTCTGAGTACCATCCTCATTCGATATACCCACCGCCCAATCAACCTGCTTAGGTATATGAGGGAGTCACATGAGGTGACTTCGGCTATCGCGGGGGTGGTTTATCCTTGGTTTCCTCCCGGTTTTCCATCATATTAAGTAGTACGGAGTAAGAAATGGAGAATCCGTCGTCATAAAAGCGAAATACCCTTGAGTATGGCGTTGAACACCAATCAAGCAAAAAAACAATGACCGTTTAATGTTGAAAAAAATAATCTGTGATCACCAAAGTCATGTAATGTATGCTAATAACCAACAAGCATGAATTTGCTACACATCCTGGGTTAAAATTGCATGGCAATTATTAAACAAGGGAATAACCAGTGATGTCAGTTTGCAACATTGATTCGTTCTTTGCTCTTAAATTAAATAACACAGAAGCTTGGCAAATGCTGCATGCTTAATTTGATCGGCCAATGATCACTCTTCCTTTTGCTGGAAAAGAAATCTATATGGCAGTTATTAAACAGTCCACCAAAGTCTTGAAACTTTGTTTTTCAGTTTCTTCAAAATTGAGTTATCCTGACATCTCTGGTTTTCCCCTTGTGGTCTTCATTGACTGATTATACCATTATCTATCCCCCTTTATTGCATTAATATTCTCTCTATCTATTAACTGATTATACCGTTATCTGTCCCCCCTTTATTACATGAATATCCTCTTTGTATATTTACTGATTATACCATAATTTACCCCACTTTATGACATTAAAATCCTCTTTATCTATTTACCGATTGTTCCGTAATCTATCCCCTGTTCTGCATAAAAATCCTCATGATCAATTTACTGATTATACTGTTATCTATCCCCCGTTTATACATTAAAATGCTCTTTATCTATTTTCTGATTATTCCGTTATCTATCCCCCTATATTCCATTAATATCCTTTTTATTTACTGATTATACCGTTATCTATCCCCCTTTTTGCATTATAATCCTCTTTATCTATTTACTGATTATTACGTTATCTATCCCCCATATTCCATTAATATCCTCTTTTTCGATTGACTGATTTTTCCCATTATCTATCCGCCTTTTTTACATGAATATTCTCTTTGTCTATTTACTGATTATAATATAATCTATCCCACTTTATTTCATTAAAATCCTCTTTATCGATTTACTGATTATACCATTATCTATCCCCCATTTTACATTAAAATTCTCATGATCTATTTACTGATTATACCATTATCTCTCCCACTTTATTACATTAAAATCCTCTTTCTCTTTTCTGATTTCAACGTTATCTAGCCACCCCTCTTATTACATTAATATCCTCTTTCTCTATTTCCTGTTGACACCGTTATCCATCCCTCTTTACTACATTTAAAATCCTCTTTTTCTATTTTCTGATTATACCATTATCTACCCCCCATTTTACATTAAAATCCTCATGATCTATTTACTGATTATACCATTATATCTATCCCACTTTATTACATTAAAATCCTCTTTCTCTTTCCTGATTACAACGTTATATAGCCACCCCTCTTATTACGTTAATATCTTTCTTTATCTATCTACTGATTACACCGTTATCTACCTCTTTATTGCATTAATATCCCCTTTATGTATTTCCTGATTATACCATTATCTATCCCCCTTTATTACATTTGAAATCCTCTTTTTCTATTTTCTGATTATACCGTTATCTATCCTCCATTTTACATTAAAATCCTCATGATCAATTTACTGATTATACTGTTATCTATCCCCCGTTTTTACATTAAAATACTCTTTATCTATTTCCTGATTAAACTTATATTACCCCTTTATTACATTAAAATCCTCTATCTATTTACTGGTTATACTGTTGTCTATCCCCCTTTTTACATTAAAATCCTCTTTGTTTATTTACTGATTATTCCGTTATCTATCCCCCTATATTCCATTAATATCCTCTTTATTTACTGATTATACCGTTATCTATGCCCCTTTATTACATTAAAATCCTCTTTATTTATTGATTAATTATACCATTATCCATCCCCCTATATTCCATTAATATCCTCTTTATCTATTTACTGATTATACCGTTGTCTATCCCCCTTTATTACATTAAAATCCTCTTCATCTATTGACTGATTATACCGTTATCTATCCTCTTTATCTATTTACTGATTATACCGTAATATATCCCCCCTTTATTACATGAATATCCTTTTTATCTATTCACTGATTATACCGTTATCTATCGCCCTATATTGCATTAAAATGCTCTTTATCTATTTGCTGATGTCACCCTCTGCCATAACATCTGCTCATCCTTCAGACAGGCAGGCTAAAGCCTATTTCCCTCCCTTCAGACATCCGCAAAATCACAAGATGGGAAAACAGTTGAAATATGTCTTTCAATCCTGACAAATATATATATATCTCTCTCTCTCTCTCTCTCTCTCTCTCTCTCTCTCTCTCTCTCTCTCTCTCTCTCTCTCTCTCTCTCTCTCTCTCTCTCTCTCTCTCTCTCTCTCTCTCTCTCTCTCTGTCTCTGTCTCTGTCTCTGTCTCTGTCTCTGTCTGTCTGTCCTTTCTCTGAAAGGACCATCTGGAAACCCCCTCCCCTGCCCCCTAATCTACTTTCTTAAAGGGGAACTCGAACGTTCCGACTATCTCTGCTAATTAGCCCTTCATTTCGTACAAAATAGATGTCTTTTTCCGATTCATTGTCGGTAACTTTGACATGAAATATCGAAGGTTTCTTTTTATTCACGCTTAGCCATGACGTCACACCTGGACGTTCACCACCAGATTCATACTGTGTACAGGTTACATCGTGGAACGATTTAACTCAAACGATGAATAATTTTCGATTTTCCAAAGGAATGCCAAGTCGAGGCATCCTTGGTGCTTGTATATTGATGCAAACCGAGATGATTTAATTCATGCTACACCAATGGCCAAAACACCTTTATTTGCCATAAATTGGACAAGGTTTGTTTGAAATACCCGAGGGTGGATCGCGCCTGGAAAATATTTGTTTTGTGCTTGGAACATGTTACAGAGAACTGTTATGAAACAGCAGAGATGGCTATATCTTGTGGTTATCCGCCACGATTTAGAGAGGATGATTAAACAGAAGAAACAGCCATCTTTCAAAACGAACACCATCTTTACCCAGCTACCAACACAATCACACGGACGATTTGAGAGGTGCTTCAAACACCTGTTTCCATTGCCCGGCAGTTACCACAAGAACACCTCAAACTAATTATCTGTTATCAACACAAGTCCAATGAACCACCGTCTATTTATAGTGGAGAGAAAGTATGTATAGTATGTTTCATAATCTACTCCTCCGAGAGGATCTGACCAAGGATGCTAAAACTTCAGGGTTTCCCCCCACCCACTCCTTTCAACAATCCCCCATCAACCATCACCCTCACAATACCCACCACCATCCCGCACCCGCCCTCCAACCCCCCCCTCCAGGTTCCCCCATCAACAAAATCGTGCCACAATACCCACCTCGACCGCACCCTCCCCACCCCATACCCCCTTCCCTCTAGCACCACTCCCATCCTCCATTGGGGCAGGATATCGACACGGCCCGACACAGCACGGACACGGCATGAAACGACACAGCACCACAGCATGGGTACGATATAGAAACCACAGCAAGGATATGACATGGCACGGTACGGGCACGACACAACAACACTACAAGACAGATACGGCATAGCACAGCACCACAGTACGCATACAACATGGCATGGACACGAAACAGCACCACAGCATGGAAGAACAGGAAAGAAGGGTTCATGAAGAATTCAAAAGGGCATGTCGTAAGGGAAGAGTATTGATTAGATCCAGGAATAGGGAAAGAGCAGAGTCGATGTGGATTTCCTTGATGTAGTCCAGGATTGCTTTTGAAGCCAGTTTGTGGAAAAGCCCACAATGTACAATGCAGTGTTTCATTCAATAATTATCCCAATATGCCAGAGGAGGTGGAGGGAGTAGAAAATTATGTGACAACTAACCATAACGTCTAGCATGCAAGGATTCTGTTCAGAGTTAGAGTTCAAGGTAGTGGAGTGAGGCAATAACAATTCAGTGAGGCAAACTTTGAGGGTATAAGGAGACAGCTGGATGCTGTAGATTTGGAGGAGTCAACAAGAGGCCAGTCATCATCAGAGAATTGGGAAACCTTCAAGGAGCAAATATGTAGGGTGGACAGTGGGTACATTCCAATGAAGTGTTAAGCTCGAGGAAGAAAGAGACCATGGAGGTTGAGCATAGAGGAAAGGAGTGCGATCAAAGGGGAACCCAAATGCCAATTTTTAATTTTTTTTCTGAAAACCATTGAGAATCATTAATCACGGTCTTATTTGAAGGGACAAAAAAATTTGAATTTTTTTTTTTTTTTTTGCCAATCACAAAGTGTAGAAAAGGCCCAAGCGTCGATTTTCGATTTCGCCAGTGACGTCACACCCTGAAGCTGCATTGATCCGAACGGCGGTTTTCATGGAGAAACAATGCATGTGGAGCTTTGATTCAGATACTGATTCCACCGTTATGAGCAACAATGATGGTTCTCAGAATGTTGAAAGTGATCATTGGGATTTTGAAGGAACGGTTGGAGACAAAATTAGTGATGCAAATGCTTTCGAGGGAATTGTGGAGCCGAATCGTTTTGAGCCTTATGCGAGCAATTCAGAGGAAGAAGGCGGAAGAGTTCGTGAAGATGACAATACCGGACATATCATCACTTCAGCTCGGTAGGGTTTGATTTTCCGTTCAATTGTTGGTCTATAAGGGAAGGATTTTGGATTAATTGATAAATTGGTTTATATATCACATGAGCAGAAATATTCATCATTATCGCCCGGCAGCGCGGGCACCACCCAGGCAGACTCTAACACCGCAGACAAAATGTGCGATGAATGCTTTGTCCCACCATCACAGGCTGACCAGGTGTCTTGTACGTTATTGGATCGTCCTGTTTCATACTTTTCCCCGATGCCATTTGTGTCTGGGCCGTGTCCCACTGTCATGTCAGTAAGGTGTCTATGTTCCTCCCCAGTGGATGGGGGATTGTGGAGGGGGGAGGATGGTGGAGGAGGGGGTATTTGATGGTGGTGGGTATTGTGGGGGTGATGATGATTGATGGTGGATTGTGAAGGTGTGGGGGTGGTAGATTGGGTGGTGGAAACTGAAAGTTTTAGCATCCCAGGTCAAATCCTTTCGGAGGAGCAGATGATACATACTGTAATACTTTCTCCACTATAAATAGACGGTGATCCGTTCAGCCATCTCTGAGAAAAATGGTGACAGACATACCGACAAATGGCTCTCTTATAGTGTGGATAAATATAATGTTGTAGTCAGATTTGTAGAAGTACACATGTAAGCAGAGGTGAGTTAAGAACATAACCAGTTGCAAACCAAGAGAATATGATAAAGATATGGCCAAGAGTATTAAACATGAGCAGAGTAGCCACCTTTCAGGTGTGTGAAGATTAGAGGGCAAACCCGAGAGTTTCCCTCATGGTGAACCCCCAACCCCCAGCGCCGTATCAATATCCTATGGTGTAGGTATTGAACTATCACGTAATCCGGTTGCTCATGAGACATCCAATGAAAGGGAGACAATTCTAATTTGACTCATGCATGCGTAATAGGAGTTTCCCATCCTATCTCACAGTAGTGACCGGACAAAGTTATGGGACTGGTCCGCCACAATGGAGAAATAACCCAAATAATTACACCGATGAGAAATATGAAAAAAAAATTGAAAAATAAAAACTTTTTTGAGTGTACCCTGAAACTTGATGTCGATCGGCCCAAGGGTCTTCGAGTAGTTACTGGACATAAAGGCAGACTGATACAGACACGTTTTCGCTTTTATTTGTAGAATTAATTAATAATGGATAATAACGATGAAGAATAATAAGAAGAGAGAACAATGATAACAAGGTATTTTTGAAATACATAAGAGGTAAAGAACAGGTTAAGACAAGTGCGAGTTCATTTAGGAATAGCACAGGGAGATTGGTTCATGATGAAAGGGAGATGGTAGGCTTGTAAAAAAAAAAAAAACTCGACACAAAGCCAAAGGTTCATGGAAGAGCTGGACCACAGAATGGATCATGATGTAACAGAACAAACGGAATAGCAGAAAGAGAGGGAGGAAACAGCAACGGCAGTGTCAAGGTGCAACAGAGTTGGAGATGGGCAAACGATGGATGAGTGGTGTGGGAAGATGCAGGGGTTGGACAAGATGGATGCAGGAGCAAACTCTCAGGAAGGAACAACAGGAAATTGGGGGGGGGGGAGGGAGGTGGGTTAACAGTGGTAGAAAAGGTAATGGTTTTGGATGGGGGTGAAGTGAGAGGGTTATACACAGCTGTTTTGAAGATTTGGAGGGCAGAATGAGATTGAAGAAAATATGTGGAAGTTTGTTCCACAGGTGGGAAAACAAAGATGAACGAAAAGTGGAGATGTGGAAGTGATTTTTGATTTTGGGGAGTTTCACCAGAAACTTGGACCACATGTTCACTGCAGAAACCTGTGGGGGTGGGGCAAAGCATGGAAAGAGCAGAAGGAAGACCAGAAAGGAGGTGATAGAAGAAAGAGAGAGACCACCAACCTGTCTGCGATGGGAGAGTAATCGCCGTATAGACTCGGCTTCATCACAGTAGATTTCAATGGTGTTGAAGGCTTTGGTTTTCACGGTGTCAAGTTGAGCAAGGTGTGATGCAGGGGCACAAACCCAAAAGGGAGAGAGCAGGACTCCATAAAGCTGCGGATGAAGACCTTGTATGTGGGCAGGAGTTCAGGTGTGCCAAGGAAGGGCTTTGTACGGACAATGCAGGATGTGCAGTCGGTGACTGGCTTTTGGAGGGCAACTTTGAAATGCGGCTTGCCCAAGAAAGATCATGGCTGACAGTGCAACTCAAGAGTTTGAGTTACTGAACTGCCTGTCTGAAGGATGAGGGATGGCATAGCAGATGGTGAAGTCATCAGCAAATAGATAAAGAGGATTCTCCAGAGAGTCAGAGAGATCGTTGATGAAGATCAGGAATAGGACTGGGCCCAGAACACGACCTTGGGGGCACTCCAGCCTTGACAGGACGAGGAGATGAAAGGATTCCGTCCGATGAGAGCTACACGTTGGCTATGAGAGTAGAGGAAGTCAGTAAGCGATGTGTGGAGATGGCCTTGAATGCCATAGGAAGACAGTTTGAAGAGAAAGGTGGGATGCCAAAATGTATTGAAAGCTTGAGATAGGTCTGGAGAGATGGCCCTGATCTCAGGTATCAGTGGAAGCAGCATGTTCCAGGGAAAGTGATCTCATCTGAATCCGAATTTGTGATATGATATGAGGTCATTGTGGAAAAGGAATTATTTCATATCAACTGCGATGGTGGATTCCATGACCTTGCTGATAACTGGAAGCAAGTCGATAGGTCTGTCGTTCAGAGGATCCGTTTTTGCACCTTTTTTATGTTATGTAGTGATGTTGGCGAATTTCTAAGCAGATAGAAGATGACCTCGGGCAAGATCGTGTTAAGGGCAGGTAGAGGATTGCAAGAGCAGCAGGGCAGGTTTTTAGGACGCGTGAGCAAAAATCTTGATACCGTACTTCGATTCAGGAAAATCTCGAAACTTTCATGGATTGGGAAAAAGATTAGGAGATTGAGTTTAACAGAACGAAATGTAAGGTGCTGGGGATGGGTGAGAATAATGAAAATACAGATTACATGATGCAAGGGGCAGTCTTTGAGAATGTCACAGTGGAGAAGGACTTGGAGGTGATAATAGATACAGGTGGTAAGCAGCTTGTGAGGGTGCCAGCAATGGATTGCCTACTGTTCATGAAGGACTTCATGGGATTGTTAACGTCCACTGACAAAGGCTGGCATACAGGACGCCCGCTTAACATCCGTCCAAGAGCCATCACTCACATTGATGCCACCAGTGTGACCACTCCTTGGCTTTTTTCACAAGATCTTGGCTATTCGTTGTTCACCTTGGTGTCTTGGTTTTCTATAGGTTTTCTTGGCGTATAGGTTTTCTATTATCATCGCTTTTTCCGAAACCTTGTGAATTCTTGGCTTTTTTTTCATTGACTCACCTTGGAATTTATGAAAATGAGGAGTGGTCACACTGATTGATGCCACACCTTGCCCATGAAACACCACAGTGACAATTTATAGCTGGGCCCAGATTCAAATCCAGGCGAGACCTCTCAGAGGCAACACAATGCATACCTCCAGAGCCTAGGCTATCCTGCCCACCTGAAGGTCGTCGTGGAAAACACTCATTTCATCTCTGATGATATAATTTTCACCTCCAGGCCCAAAACCTTTTTTTTGTAAACATTTAATTTTTTTATTACAATTATCATCGTTAGTTTCACAGTCACTCTTGCCGTGTGAGAACATGCATCCCTTAAGAATACTCTTTTCGGTGTCATCAGAACGATGGTGATTTTAAGTTTCCTTCCAATTTATGTTAGAATGTCCCTCCCTGCTCGTCATCCTCCACCCTGTTCTCCGTGTTGTTACGCGGTATGGTGCTCGCATAGCTTGCATGCTTTAAAAATCCAATGAGGAAAACGATGCTTTATGGACGTGACACCAAGAGAATAGGAGTCGAACGTAATGACTACACATGTTGCTCTCCCATATAATCTTCATGTAACAGATCGTTTCAGATAAAATGGCTTGGGTTTCCTTTTTTGAACAAAGGCCTTGTGACAACAATCGCATCGGACGTAAACGGTTGTCAGGTGGAATCACACAATGGACAGTTTTATTTTTGTTGGCCGCAACCACATTAACTCAAAGAAGCTGGGGAATGAAACCGAAGCACACCTAACCTTTTGGACCACAAGCTCTGATGTGTGTTTCGTTTTTAAATAATTGTTTGTTTTTTTCGTTCAATCATACCAGTTGCTAGGTGTCGGCTGGTCTTCTGCCTGAGCTGGAGAAAGTCTCAGTCCGACGAGGAATTTTTCTCAGATTCCAGACTTTGTTGCTCCTGCACGTGGTGTCCGTAAAACCTGCATTTCCATCTGCTTCTTATCCGATTGATGGATTAAACGTGCCTGGGCCTGGTCTCTGTTTACCATTTTTCTCCTTAATTCTTTTTGTTGAACTAAGTTGCTTCTGGCATTTATAAGTGCTGTCGGAATTTGGAAGAAATCGTGACCATCTTAGCACATTCTATTGTGATGTATTTGGAGAATATAATCATTTTACTTTTCTGTAAACGTGACAGGACATCAGGAATTTGATTTTCCATCCACTTCTGCAAGTCAAATGATGTTGGCACGGATGCACCTGATCTGTTCGGGTGTTGAGCCCTTCATGCTCGATGGATCGTAGGAGAGCTTGGTTGGTTGTGCGCTTCGTCTCTCAGCTCCATCATTGCCATATATTTGTTCTCCTGTTGAATTAAATCCAACCTTGAAAACCTCCCTTCTGGTACACATTGTGTTTAAAGTGGAAATATGTATTTAGATTGTCGATGTGAAATGTCCTACGGGTCTGTCTGTCTCTGTCTGTCTGTCTGTCTGTCTCCGTCTATCTGTCTGTCTGTCTCTCTCTGTCTGTCTCTCTCTGTCTGTCTCTCTCTGTCTGTCTCTCTCTGTCTCTGTCTTTCTCTCTCTGTCTCTCTCACTCTGTCTGTCTGTCTCTCTCACTCTGTCTGTCTGTCTCTCTCACTCTGTCTGTCTGTCTCTCTCACTCTGTCTGTCTGTCTCACTCACTCTGTCTGTCTGTCTCTCTCACTCTGTCTGTCTGTCTCTCTCACTCTGTCTGTCTGTCTCTCTCACTCTGTCTGTCTGTCTCTCTCACTCTGTCTGTCTGTCTCTCTCACTCTGTCTGTCTGTCTCTCTCACTCTGTCTGTCTGTCTCTCTCACTCTGTCTGTCTGTCTTTCTCTCACTCTCTCTGTCTGTCTTTCTCTCTCTCTCTCTCTCTCTCTCTCTGTCTGTCTGTCTCTCTGTCTCTGTCGCTCTCTCTCTCTCTAACATTAAACCATTATGTGCCAGTAACCTGAAAAAATTCCTTGCCCACAATTTAAGAAAAAGAGTTATGTAGATAAATTACATGAAATAAGGATGTTAAGTGAGAAAACACGAGCATAACTACCCATCCCCAGTGACGGGAAAGCAAGCAAGGGAAAACCCATCCCCCGGAAAAGTTTAAGTTCATCTGTCAATTTAAATTATTTCTTGAACTTCAAAATTTCTTGAACTTCAATTGTGTTGCACTGAAAAAATCTGGCCTTTTCCATTTTAGACAAACTGGTCATCCTGTTTGCCAAAAATTTCAGCAATGGTCACTTTGGCCTCAAAACGACATCTGAAGCTGCAGCCAAAGCCCCTATTAGGACCCGCACAAAATTATCTAAACCCCGAGTACGGAGTTTGCGGCTTTAAAGACATGGCCTTGCATAGGGAACAGACCCACAAACAGATGGAGAGAGACAGAGAGGTTGAGAGAGGAGTTAGTTCGTCCAATAAGTTAGTTCATCAAATTTCTGCCCTGCGAGAGCTGCTCTGGTTAACTGTAAGTGCTGTTATTGTGAAGTGGAAACGTCTGGGAGCAACAATAGCTAAGCCATGAAGTGGTAGGACACACAACGTCACAGAATGGGACCGCCGGGTGCTGAAGCACGTAACGTAGAAAAATCGTCCGTCATCGGCTGCAACACTCACTAACAAATTAGAAACTGCCTCTGGAAGCAACATCAGCACAAACACTGCTCGTCGAGAGCTTCATGAAATGGATTTCCATGGCCGAGCAGCCGCACACAAGCTTAAGATCACCATGCGCAATGCCAAGCGTCGGCTGGAGTGGTGTACAGCTCACTGCCATTGGATTCTGCAGCAGTGGAAACATGTTCTCTGGAGTGATGAATAACGCTTCACCATCTGGCGGTCTGACGGACGAATCTGCGTTTGGTGGATATCAGGAGAATGCCACCAGCTCGAATGCATAGCGCCAACTGTAAAGTTTGGTGAAGGAGGAATAATGGTCTGGGGCTGTTTTTCATGGTTTGGGCTCGGCCCCTTAGTTCCAATGAAGGGAAATCTTAACATGACAGCATACAATGACATTCTTGACGATTCTGTGCTTCCAACTTTATGGCAACAGTTTGGGGAATTCCCTTTCCTGTTTCAGCATGACAATGCCCCCATGCACAAAGTGAGGTCCATGCAGAAATGGTTTGTTGAGATCGGCGTGGAAGAACTTGACTGGCCTGCACAGAACCCTGACCTCAACCCCATTGAACACCTTTGGGGTCAATTGGAACGCCGACTGCGAGCCAGAACTAATCGCCTAACATCAGTGCCCGACCTCACCAATGCTCTTGTGGCTGAATGGAAACAAATCCATGCAGCAGTGTTCCAATATGTAGTGGAAGGCCTTCCCAGAAGAAAGGAGGCTGTTATAGGAGCAAAAAGGGAGGTGGGGGGGGGGAGGACCAACTCCATATTCATGCGCATGATTTTGGAATGAGATTTTGGACAAGCAGGTGTCCACATACTTTTGGCCATGTCGTGTATATTGGTTGATCGATTTTGTTTTTCATTTTGTCTGTTTGTTTGTCAATCGCCTACAGGTCACAATTTTAAACCGATCTTCACGAAACTTCACTACATGTTGGAGTTTGATAATAATTGATCTTCTAAAATTGTCAATTTTCATCCAAATGACTTGTAATTTGAAGAGGAGTTGCATATTTGGTCATTGAATTCAACCACCAATTATTCTTGAGGGCAAATTTGATTTATGGAAGTATCGTGCTTGGCACAATGTCTTTTTACCTCCGCCACCGAAGGTGAAGGGGGTTATGTTTTCATCCCTCTCTGCCTGTTTGTGTGTTTGTCAGTCTGCTTGTTTGTCTGTCAGTGTGCAGGTCATCTCAAAAAGTTGTGGACCAATCCGGATGAAATTTGGTGAGCAGCTTGGGTTTGTGACGAGGATGAACTGATTAAATTTTGTTGAAGATCCAGATCAGGATCCAACTTCTAGAATTTAAAAAAAGTGATTCTTCACTATTGAGAGAGAGGGCTAAACTAATATATAGCGTGATATCTCAAAAATGTATTGGGCCCGATACGTTCTCCTGGATTAGAAATTACGTGGCGGAGGTATGCGCTCTACCGAGTGCCCCTCGAGTTCTTGTTTAAATTTTCATTTGCAGATGCTTTCCGACAGTTGTGTGATCTTTTTTTCCCCGTGTATCGGCTTCGATGTCAGTCGGCATGTCAAATTGCCGTGCTTTCCAAATGTCATGGGTCACTCACCTGAATTTTTTTCATTTATTTATTTTCTTTCTTTTTTTCATTTATTTATATTTTCATTTATGGATGCATTCCGAGGATTCTTCGATTTTTTTTTCCCCTGGTGTATCGGCTTCGATGTCTGTCGGTATCTACAATTTTAGCTTTCCACATCACCCGGAAGGTCTCGAACATTAATATCAGTCAGTCAGTAGTCAGTAGTCAGTGAGTGAGTCAGTGAGTCAGTGAATGGTTAGATGGAGTTTTATATATTATACTAGTGTGGAGTGGCTCGCTCCGCTCGCCTCTCCTTAAGTCATTGTAGAGATTGACGTCACAGATTTCCTGAATTGGCATGATTTTCACCAATCATAATACAACCATTTCTATTCCACAAATTTATTTGTAATATTGGTGATATTATATTTATTTGAAATTTCATTTGTGATATAAGAAGGTCCAAGTGGTCTAAGTGGTCAAGGGTCTAAGCTGCCTAATCTGTCTGAAGGGTTTAAGGGGTCTAAATGGTGTTAAGGTCTATGGGGTCTTTTGGGTCTTTTTTAAAAAAAAATTCATTTATTCCAGGCTTTCAATGACATCTTGGATGCTGCTGGAGAGATTCACTTACCATGGCAGTGATATTCATGTCTCTGCTGGCTGTGAGTCAGAGGTCAATAGATGTCCGGGTCAGGCCTGGGGAGTCATGGATTCACTGGATAATGGGATGTGGCACTGCCGGTACCTGTGCGGGAGGACGAAAGTCCGAGTCTTCAGGTCCTTGGTGCTTCCAGTCTTGCTCTATGGATGTGACTTGGTCTCTGACCAAGGATCTGAGACTGAGACTTAATTCCTTTAGTACCAGATCTCTTCGGAGAATCCTTGGATATCGCTGGTCGGGCTTTGTGTCCAACAAGCGGTTGCTGAGACTCAAATGAGATTTTTTTTACCTGCATAGTCCGTGAGTGTCGGCTGCGGCTGTATGGACATGTGGTTCGTTTTCCTGACGCTGATCCTGCTCACCAGATTCTCTCAGCGAAGGAGTCTCGTGAGTGGAGGAGGCCAATGGGCCGACCACGTTCCTCATGCTTTCAGCAGGTTGATCGGCATCTCAAGGAGATTGGGATGGGCCAGGCATCTGCATGGGGGATGGCCAGACGGAGGTCCCTGGAGTACTGGCAGAAAGTGGACACAGCGACGCGCTGCTCTCATACCTGACCTGACCTGGGTCTTTTGGGTCTTCATGGACTTTTGGGTCCTTTGGGTCTTTGGGGGGTATTTTAGGTCTTTGGGATCTTCGGGGGATTTGGGTTATTTGGGGTCATCTGCCTCATTAGTATGTGTTGGGTTTTTTTGGATTCTCAGGGACTTTTGGGTCATCTGGGTCTTTTGGGATCTTGAGGGCTGTGAAGGGTCTTCAACGGTTTAAGGGGTCTCGGCAGTATAATGCGTTGAAACGTACATTCCAATAGTACATAATGTATGTGGTCAGGGTGCAACCAACGTATAAACAGTACGCAGTTGGTAGACATATCGTCACAGCTTCACTGTGAAAGGAACATTCCAATAGTACGTTATATGTATATATATATATATATAGTAAGACCGACACTGGACGGATGGACCAAAGTGGCTTTTACCTCCCTTTGACTCCGTTCAAACAATGGCGGCTTTGTGCACGTGCGAATCGCAAGAGGCACACGATGCTTTTAACTCTTTAAAAACCCAACAGGTTGTTTTTTCCTGAGCAAATAACAGGGGTTGGTGATTGTGACGGTGGAGACGATGATGGGTTGAGGTGGGGAAGAAAGGGGAAACACGGAATCGATAAATAAATAATTGTATACAATGACAATAAAACCTGTTGCACCACACACCAGACTCACAAATGGGGAAAGGGAACTGAGTGGGCCTCAGCTTTGTTGTTGGACGAGGAGGGAGCAGGTCTATAGGCAGGAGAGATGAACAGACGATGAGGCAGGCACAATGAATGGGGCAACGTCAAGAGCAGGAACAGGAGAAGGCAGACACCTGAGAAGGAAGGAAGGCAGACAGGTAGGCACCATGGACAGAGCAACTGTTTCCTCTCCATACAATCTCCTTCTCACTTTTTGGTGCAATCTCAATTTTCCTCAGAGAGGACTCCAACTGTCCTTCCTCTCGTGAGCTCTTCCGAGAGGTCCCAAAGCTCTGCCCTCCTGTGGCGATCCAAGGTTCCGCCCCTCAGGAGGCGACGAAAAGCTCCTCCCCTCGCTCTCTCTGGATAGCCCCTTTTGAAGCCCCTTTTAAAGCCCCTCCTCTCTCTTTGCTTCAGCCTCACCTCAGCACCTCATCCAGTGGAAAAATACAAGAGATTATACAAACGATTCTTTACCTTAAAACCTAATTATTTATGACGACACACCACCCTCCGTCTGGCGCACATTTAACAGACAATTTTTGAGCTACGTTTCCCTACTTAATCACATCGAGATGGGCTAACTACTCGCACATAGTCCATACTGGTCTACTCTATACATCTATATCTGTTCTAAGGTAATATCTCCCTCCCTGCCCCTCCAAATGCAACAATATATCCAAATGGTAAGAATGATAAGTAAATAGATATATTGGGTTTATGGATACCACACAGGTATGATAGACCAAATGTCAAGGCAGATCCAAATGACCCAGGGGCCATACGTTCCATGTCACTGGCACAACAATATTCCCCAAACTGCTGGTGGTTTGTGAATACTCCAGGCTTGTGTTTGTTTAAAATATAATTTCCTTTACCCCAAAGGTCCTATAAGGGAGATTAATATTATTGATGACGGAGATAACAAAGTCATCGTGACACACAAACGCTGCATTTCAACATCCGGATACAGTTCGGTGTGAACAGTGTGCGGACATGGGAGAAGTAAACCAGTCAACAGCAAAATACTGCGATCATAACAAACATCCCACTGTGTTTATGCATTGTTTCAAAGTCTTCTGTCACCACAATCTGAAATGCAACACGGTTCCAACCCTTCAGGCGTATGGAGTATGTGAGTTATTTACTGAATAAAGTAATAGATGCTGTATTGTAAGCAAACATGATGGATGCTTGCGTGGTGTTTCTGTCCAAGATTCCAGGTTTCCAAAATTTCAAGAGTTCTAAAAGTCCTGTGCTGCTCCTGTGTTGTTTCTGCAAGAGTTCCAACAGTTGATGCCGGACATACGTTCGAGCCTTTGGTCGAGCCGACAGCCCCACACCAAATCAAAAGCTTGCGTCCAAAGGGTTACACAACCATGGTTTTACATGTTTTGAGAAAAATGGCATTTTTAACAATTAATATTTAGTGGAAAAATTAACTCTTTATTCTAATACGAGCTGTTGACCCACCCACCCTACAAGTGGGTGGAGAATGTGAATTAAATAGAGAATGTGACCCCCCTTAGACCTGGAATTTTATAATGGCATTAACAATCTTTGGTACATCACGGGTAATGAAGGTTGTGGACAAGTTTCATCGAAATTGTGTGTGTAGTTTTGGAGAAGAAAGCAAGTACATATTTTGGGGGGGGGGGCACCCCCCTTGCACTCCCATCGAGCCCAATTTTTCCAATGTTATTAACAATCTTTGGTACATCATGAGTGATGAAGGTTGTGGTCAAGTTTCATCAGAATTGTATGTGTCGCTTCGGAGAATAAAGCAAATAGATATTTGGGGGGGGGCACCCCCTTGCACTCCCATAGAGCCCAATTTTTCCAATGTTATTAACAATCTTTGGTACATCATGAGTGATGAAGGTTGTGGACTGTGGTCAAGTTTCATCGAAATTGTGTGTCGTTTTGGAAAAGAAAGCAAATACATATTTGGGGGGGGGCACCCCCCTTGCACTCCCATCGAGCCCGATTTTTCCAATGTTATTAACAATCTTTGGTACATCATGAGTGATGAAGGTTGTGGACTG
>NC_140970.1:102110207-102192707 GCF_056783735.1 Eptatretus burgeri
AAAGGACGAGAACATACACACACACACACACACACACACACACACACACACACACACACACACACACACACACACACACACACACACACACACACACACACACACACACACACACACACACACACACACACACACACACACACACACACACACACACACACACACACATATATATTGTTGCGGACCTGGCGTTGCAGGGGAACAATGAGGGAGGGGCTGTCTTGGGTTCCTCTCCAGACTCACCGGGAATCGTAGGCTATCGCACAAGACTCAGTGAGTCGCTAATCGACCGCGAACGCCAATAACTTGACTATGTGACTTAGGGTCCTCCGTCTAACAACCGTTTACCTAAGGACACGTGATCTCCTTATTGGGGAAACGTGCCTTCAGTACATACTTTTTTTTTTTTTTTTGTAATACCTTGGTCGAGGCTCGTACGAGAGCTAACACACAACTCACAGCAAGGAGGCATGAGACAAGAGGGGCGGGAGTGGAAGGGACCAAACAGTGGGGAACAGACACATTAGGTGAACTGTGGAAGGGAGAGGGATGGGGATGGGACGGGGAACATGGCGAAGAGAAGATGGACATTACAGAGACTTTCAGGAAGGAAAGCAGGGGAATTGAAGGAAGTGGGCTTGGGTGGATTATCGGGGGTAGAAAAGATCGAGGATTTGGATGGGGGAAGATAAGAGGTGGTGGTGAACAGCTGTTTTGAAAGCCTGGAGGGAAGAATGGGAAAGAATAGAGTGAGGAAGTTTATTCCAAAGGCGGGAAAAAAGAGGAATGAAAGAGTGAAGATGAGCAGTGATTCGTGATTTTGGTAGTTTTACCAGAAGGGGGTTGTTGGCGGACCTTGAGCGCCCTGTGGAAATGTGGTGGGGACAAATCGCAGAGAGAGCAGGGGGGGCAAGGCTGGAGAGGAGTCGGTAGAAGACAGAAAGACCACCGACCAACCTGCGGTGATTGAGTGAGAGGCCCAAAGACTCAGCTTCATTGCGTGAGATGCGATGATCTTAAATGCCCTGGTTTCGACAGCTTGAATCCGAGAAAGGTGGGAGGCAGGAGCACCAGCCCAGAGGGGAGAGCAGTACTCCATCAGGCTACGGACAAAAGCTTTATAAGTGGTCAGGAGCTCAAAAGGGCCGAGGAAGGACTTTGCACGACGGAGAATTCCCAGTCGGTGACTGGCTTTTGAGGCGAGGTTGGAAATGTGACTTTCCCAGGAAAGGTCATGGCAGATAGTGAGACCCAGAAGCTTGAAAGAAAAGACTTCGTCCAGAGGATTGTTGAGAAAGTGGATGGGGGGGTTTTCTAAACGGTCCTTTCGAAGAGACATAGTGAGAGTGTGAGATTTGTCTGGATTGAACGACATGTTCCACGTGTTGGATCAGTTTGTGATTTTATCCAGATCTGCAGTGAGCGAAGAAGCTGCTGCTTGCTGGTCTGAGGGATGACAGATGGTACGGCAGAGGGTGGAGTCGTCGGCAAAGAGAAATAGAGGATTTTCCAGAGAGTCCGAGAGATCATTGATGAAAACCAGAAAAAGAACAGGGCCCAGAACGCTACCTTGAGGAACTCCAGCCTGCACAGGAAGAGGGGATGAAAGAACTCCAATTAGGGCCACACGTTGACTGCGACAGGAGAGGAAGTCTGCGAGCCATGAGTGGAGATGGCCTTGAATACCATGGGAAGAGAGTTTGTTGAGTAGTGCAGGGTGCCAGACTGTGTCAAAAGCACGTGATATGTCCAGGGATACGGCTCGGATTTCCTGTCTGGCATTGAGGACCTCCATCCATTGATGGGAGAGCAGAAGCAGCATATCCAGGGTAGAGTGACCTTGTCTGAAACCAAATTGATGATTGGAAATCAAGCCATTGGAGAAGAGGAAGGATTTCATGTCTGAAGCGATGATGGATTCCATAACCTTGCTGATGATTGGGAGAAGGCTGATTGGTCTGTAGTTGCAGGGATCTGTTTTTGCACCTTTTTTATGCAGGGCAGTGATGTTAGCAGATTTCCAAGCAGATGGCAGATGACCTTGGGCAAATGAGAGGGTGAATAGAACAGGGAGAGCGTGAGCAAGAGCAGAAGAGCAGGCTTTGAGGACACGTGGGCTGATGCCGTCTGGACCGGTTGCAGAATCTGACTCGAGGTTTGAAAGCAAGCTCTCCACCTTGTCAGGACAAAAGGATGCAGAGTCCAGGGACAGTTGGGTGCGACTGGGTAAAGTGGGTAGAGATAGTGATGGGTTTAGGACACAAGATTTAGCTGCAAACACCGAGTTTAGACATTCAGCTTTTTCACGTGTGGAATCAGCAGTGCGGCCATTTGAGGTAAGGGAGGGGATGGAGGGGGAACATACACCAGAAACAGATTTGATTAAACGCCACCAGGATTTTGAGGAGGGAGAGAGGTTTGAGAGTTCAGACTTGAGATGAGAAAGATGTTGTTTTCTGGCTCTCCTGAGGGTAGATACACACTTGTTCTGAGCTTTGTGGAAGGAACTGAGATTGCCCTCAGTTGGGTTTGCTTTCCATGAGGCAAAGGCAAGTTGTTTCAGGGCAACTGCCTCGCCACAAGCTTCAGTCAACCAAGGGCGGGAGGAAGGGTAGGACAACTGAACACGAGAGGGGATAAATCTGTGCATGAGGGAGAGCAAGTTTCTTTGAAAGAATTCCCAGGATGAGTTGATGTTTGAGAAAGTAGTGAGAGGAGACCAGTCTGTAAGTTTGATGGCTGCTCGGAGACCCTGCCATTCGGCTTGAGTGAAATGCCAGACTCGACGGCGGTGAGGTGGTTCTCTGATAACAGCCAGAGAGATGTCCACTTTGACAAGCACGTGGTCAGAAGAACCAATTGGAGCGAAGGAAGAGCAGCAGATATTGTCAGGGAAATTTGTCAAAATGAGATCCAGAAGAGATGGAGTACCATTGCTTGAGATCGGGGTCGGGAAGTTGACCGATTGAGTCAGTCCTAATGAGTCGCAGAAAGCTTTTGCTGAGGTGCCATGGCAGGTGAGAGAGGTACCCACACCTAGCCAACTGGCGTGATGACAATTGAAGTCACCACATAAGAAGAAGAGAGAGTTTGGATGAGAAGATAGAAGATGGTCCATGTTTTCGGATAGTGAGGTGTAGATGGAGTCATCACTGTTCGGTGGATGGTACAGTACACATATAAACATGAGGTGGGAGTGGAGGGGAAGCCGAAGCCAGAGGTATTCCTGGGGGTGTGGGGGAGTGAGAGCAGTGCATGGAGAGTGAGGAATAGAGTCTTTGATGAAGAGAGCAACACCTCCACCAGGACGAGGCTCAGGTCTGTCATACCGTAAGAGGGAGTAACCGGGGAGAGATACTTGGGAGTCAGACACGTCTTGGGAGAGGAAAGTTTCTGTTAGGCAGATAATGTCTGGTTTGTCAGTGGCAACCTGTATGGAAAGATCTGAAAGGTTTGAGCGAAGGCCCCGGATATTTGAGGTCCACACTTTTAATGAAGAGGTAGGGGAGGAGGCTTTGGGTGCAGGAGGTGGAGGGGGAGGGGAGGGTAGGACAAGGGACGAGGGGGGGAGGTAAGGAGGGTTGTTGAAAGAGTGTGGGGTATTGCAGAATAGCGAGGGGAGGGGGCCGAATGAGGAGGAGAAAAGGCTCTGTGGTGCTGGGGGAGAGGGGGGACAAGAGACAAGGAAGAAGGCAGTTGAGGATTTGAGGTGGAGTGAAGAGATGGGGGTGAGAGGGCAGTGGAGGGAGGCAGCTTGGTGGATGAGAGGGGGGGGCAACTTTGAGAAGGATGAGTGAGGGGGATTGAAAGGTGGGAGAAAGGTGAGGGGGGAATTTTTGAGAGAGGTGAGAGGGAGGCTTGGAGGGAGAAGAGTGGGATGGTTGCTTTGATCGTGAGAGTGAAGGGTGAGGGGGGTGAGTTGGCACTGAATTTGGAAAAAAAGAATGGTTGATGGAAAGCGAACATCCATGGCAAACTGTGGTTTTTAAAAGTTTTAGGTCAGAGATGCGATTTAACACAATTCTTGATGGATGCAATGAAGGCGAATTCAGAGAATGGAGAGAAGAAGCGCTGTAATAGTTGGATTTTTTAGGCAAGGAATGAAGGAGAGGTCGAAATGAGAGCAGTCTGTTAAAATAGCAGAAGAGTAGTGCATTGTGAAACAGTAAAGAGTACCACATGTGTGAGAGAGGAAGATTATAAGATCGTTTTTGTTGTTGATATTAATGTTTGAGAGAGTTCAACAGATTAGGTCATGGAAGTGTAGAAAAAAAATCGAGGAAGACGAGGAGGAAGTTAAGAGGAAGAAGAAGAAGCAGAATCGGGAGAAGGTGAGCGTGTTGTTGTTGTTGGGGGTATATATATATATATATATATATATATATATATATATATATATATATATATATTTTTTTTTTTTTTTTTGAGATAAGAAAGAGATTAGTTGGGAGAATGGGGGATGTTTGGAAAGTGGGGAGGATGAAAATTGAAGGTAATGGGGAGGATAGAAATTGAAGGTAATGGGGAGAAAAAACAAACAAAAAAAAAACGATCGAACACCGAGTGGAACCGGTAGGCCTCAAGCCTAGGCCAAGGCCTCAAACACCAGGTAAGAACGTCGACAAAATACTCACAAAATAGCACGATTTTTGAAACAAAACCGAACTAGGAACACACAGTAACATGAAGGTGAGAAAATTAAACAGTTAAAACAGGACAAATAACGACCGGAAACAACTTTGAGAACTTGCATTATTTAGATTACCGTCTGCATCAGGTGCAGCCGAGCGGAGATGCCAAGTTCGCACAGGCTATTTAACAAACTCTTGGGGAATGACGTCCCGGCTAAGCGAGGGTGTGGGCCATGCTAGACCACTGGAGGAAAAGACAGAAATGAGCTGGTAACATTTCTAACACATTTATTTAAACAAGGAGTGAGGAATGTTGTTTGGCACAGTAATGGGGTTTATTGCAAATGTACAGCAGGAAAAGCAAGGAGTTTGTAGTGTGCGGCAAAAGGCAAACAATATTCGCAAAAGAAGACACAGTGTAGAGTTATCCCGAATATTCTTATACAGTCTTAACTTATGCTATGACAGGCGCCGTCACACACACGCACGCACCCACGCACACACACCCCGAGGAAAATTTGAGAGAGCCGAGAGATAGAAACAGTTGAGGATTAACGACTTCTCAATACCTGGTGTGGCCGGCAGACCTGCACAACCCAGAACGTTTAGGAAAGGGGAGGATGGAGAAATACTGAGGTTGTCTCGGGTGTGTGTTTGAAAAGTGTGAGTGTTATGTGACATCTGGTGTGGCGTAGTGCAAGAGGAAGAATGTGAGGTGCAGGTCAGTTTGGTTCGCTCTTCAGTTCGCTCTTGGGTTTTGCTCTGAAAAGAACAGTTGGTCGGGCTTTCTGGCGTTGATTGCTCTTTTGCGTCCGCAGTCAACGAGAGATATATGGAAGAAAAAAGATGCATGAGAGAAAAGATCCTCATGTAAATCGTGCAACAGTCTGTATGTGTAAGTGTTGCTGCAGGATGCAACCTAAATGATTGATGTTGAAATGGAAGTAGTCCTGGCTCTCAGCAGCAATGCGTGACCCCACGCCTGGTCATGCTGACTCGACGCTTGTCCTTGTGCCACCTGTCTCCCTGGCGAGGTCCGATGTCTGACGATATTCTCTCCTGCGATGCCCTCGGCAATCTCTGCAGCTCTGTCCCCAGCGATACTCTTCAGAAATGAGCCACGTTCATCCCTCGTATAAGCCCCAGACAAGGGGGGAGCCAACCACGAGCACCCCTCTTGGTCCATAGCAGTCATAACCAGATGGCTCAGTCACTTGCAAACAGGGCCACGCATAACACTTCCGACCTTTACATGGGACCGTGGTTTTTAGAGGTGCTCTCTGGACCTGAACGTGCGCCGGCCTTCATTCAAATGTAAGTTTTTAGGGAAATCCCTGCGTTACCATAGGTCCTTCAATGAGGTCCAGCACACACTCACTCTTCGAGTTCTGCCCAAAAATAACTCAACCTACATCTCCTCCACGTCCTTCGAGGCTGTGGTAAGTGTTCGCTGAGTATGTGGCAGTTGAGGCAGTTGTGGAGTAGCACGGGCACATTGTGACATTTGTTGGGAAGTGGCAGTATGTTGTGGCATTGTGGGGAAGAGGTTGAAGTTCCTTCTGAAAAGATTGTGAGTAATGGTCGCATTTGTAATGGCAAATGTAAGCGTGGCTTGTTGCAGGGATATTTAGTAGTCGTATGAAGTGGTTATGGTGAGCTTGGTAAAATTTGGTGAGTGGAATAAAGGCCTGAGGTGAAATGGCGGTTAAGAATTGGCGCGCAAATGCAAATGAGGTGCTTGTGACGCGCTTGCTTGCTTATTAGTAGTCCTTACTGATTTGCGTGCATGCTTCCTTTCGTGTTTCGTGTGAGAGAAAGGGGTGTAGCAAAGGAGTGGAAGAACTGCAAGGGTTGAAGAATAAAGAGGTCTAAGAAGTCAACCTGAAGGTGTCCCACGCAACGCATCTTTCCCCTTTACCCACTAGACATACAGAAAGGGCAAACTTAACAAATACCAATGAAATAACTGTCTTCGGATTGCTATATGTTGGGTACCATCTCCTCGGAGGAGTGCCTGCCTATTGAAATAACTGCCTTGGGATTGCTGTATGTTGTGAGCCATTGCCTTGGTGGCATGCGGTTTTACAGAACCGCAACACTATGAAATATACATATACAGTCAACCCCCGCTTCATCGCGGTTCACCTATCGCGCCCCCGGTTCATCGCGGGTTTTCCCTTGGAACGTAACTAATTTTTTCTGCGGATTCCCCCGTTCCATCGCGGTAATAATATATAAAATATAAATTATTTAAGCAATAAATTATAACGCGTGGCGCTCGACCAGTCACACAACGCACGAGACAAAGTTTCGCTTGTGAACTTCGAATATTTTCTACGTTTTTTCTCCAGGCCCCACGATGCCGCCCAAACGCCCTGCACCTTCTAAGGCTTCTGGCAAGGAACCGAAGCGCCAGAGGAAGGTCCTGGGATGCTCCAGGAGAAGGTTAAGGTAAAGGTGCTCTATATATGCTTCGGGAAGGAAAAAGGTTTGCCGCCGTTAGACGAGTACTGCTCATACCCAGCACCTCAAAACCGACCAAACCAGACTAGTCGATCTCCGGCACCTCAAACCCAATCACTGCCAAACCGACCAGACCAGACTAGTCGATCTCAGGCACCTCAAACCCAATCACTCCCAAACCGACCAGACCAGACGAGTCGATTTTTGGGGGAGGTGTCCATTCATCGCGGATTTTCTCTTAGCGCGGGGAGGTTTGGAACGTAACCCCCGCGAGAAACGGGGGATTACTGTATACTGGTGGGCAGTGGTGGATGCTTACACATTGTAAGCAAAAACGAAACGTGCTTCCACATTGTCTTGGGTCACTCACTTGCAATTATTTTTATTATTTTAAAAAATTTATTTATTTTCATTTCTTTATATTTCCATTTACGGACACTTTCCAATGGTTCTGTGATTTTTTTCCCCCCAGTGTATTGGCTTCGATGTCAGTTGGCACGCAAAATGTTCATGCTTCCCCATTGTCTTGGGTTGCTTACCTGCGAATTAAAAAGATTATTATTTTCATTTATTTATTTTCATTTATTTATTTATTTATTTTCATTTATGGACGCTTTCCAATGGTTCTGTGATTTTTCCCGGTGTGTCGGCTTCTATGTCTGTCGGCACGCGAAATTGTAGCTTCACCTCGAAGATACCGAACATTAATGTATGTCAGTCAGTCAGTGAGTGGGTCAGCCAGTGAGTGAGTGGTTATAATGAGCTTTCTACAGTGCCCATATAAAGTCTGCACGGCCTTTCTAAATTTTCACCTTTTGTTGCCTTATAACCTGGAATTCAATTGCATTAAATCAGACTTTTTTCCACCTTTATTTACACATCGTAACCCACAACTTCCAAGTGAAAAATAAATTCTCCAAATTTCAGAAAATTAATTAAAAATACAAAATTAGAATATCTTAGTTGTATAATAGACTGCTCGTTGCAGCATTGCTCGCAAACATATCGTAAAGATTTTCATGGCAAAAAAAATTATTTCAACAACAACAAAAATCAAAAGCACTTCTCTTTTTACAGCATTTTTGGTTTTGTTGAGTTTTTGTTAAATATCTATTGCGAGCCGAATATTTTGTGGATGGTAAATGTGAGAAGTAACAACATATAGTTGGCCAAGTGTTAAAACTGGATCACACAGTTCCACTCCAAGTCTTTGCAAAGTTTAATGTTGAGCCTTATTTCTTGTCATGCTAAATGTGAGCTGCACTGGGAACAGACGTTGCCAAACAAATGGGAAGGACTCATCAGTGGGCTGTATTGCAATACCAAGATTTATTATAGTTTTGTGTGATCTTGCAATTGTAGTCATATGTTGATGATGACGGATGACCCTTCCGTATTTTCACACTAATCAGCCTTGACAACTCGGACTAAAACCGAAATTACATACAAAAACCGTAATTTATTATATAAATTGCTCATCTCTTTATTTGGGTGTTGTATTAGCCAGAGCACTGCCTCAATCGCTCCTGAAAATAAAAATAACGTGGATTACGTACATAAAGCAAAAAAACAAACAAACAATACATCATGGTTATATCGCTTGGATAATTCAAATTGTGAATACGAGTACGTGCCCGTACGTGCGTGGCCGTACGTGCAAAGAAAAACAAAAAAAAAAACTTTCAAACCGCGTGCCAGAAACAACAACCACACAGGCCGTTCCTTTGCTCTCGCGTGGTCGTGCGTGCGTGGCCGTACGTGCGTGGCCATATGTGCAAACCAATTTTTTTTAACTTTCAAACAAACACACAGGCCGTTCCTTTGCTCTCGTAAACGATGACTGGATTGGGGCATTGTGTTTATCTATAAATGCGCATAAGAAATCGAGAAATTATTAGAGTGCGGTAAGTCATCACTCTCCGGAAGTCCGTACGTTGTAACCCGTAATGGGGAACGCGGCTGAGGATCTCTTCCCCAATGGCCACGCCTACGCAGCAACGTGTCCTGTCATTGGTTGGTAAATAAATGGCCATAACTTGGGAAGCACTTGTCCGATTTATATCAAACCTTGAAAAGGCACATCCTCAGGTCCCCAGCAATATACCTGGCAAGTTTCAATTAGATCGGACCAGTGGTTGTCGAGAAACATTGGTCACACACACACACACACACACACACACACACACACACACACACACACACACACACACACACATTGCTGGAATTATAGACAGATGAGACTTCTGAAGACGTCTTTGACTTACCAGAAAACCAACATGGTGGACGTATGATTTTCTTCCTGACAGTTGTGGGTGTGGTCAAGCCAGCTCTCCAGCCAATGGGTTCAAAGGCTTCATTTGCATGCAGTGTCATTAGGTTTTTAGCTCACCTGGAACAAAGTTCCGAGGAGTCTATGGGATGGCCTGTCATCCGTCAGTCGCTCCGTCCGTCCACAAATACTTGCAACTTCTTCTCTGAAACTACACACACAATTTCGATGAAACTTTACCACAACGCTCATCACCAGTGATGTACCAAAGATTGTTCATGACATTAGAAAATTCTGGGTCGAAGAGGGTGTAAGGGGGGTTGCCCCCCAAAATATATATTTGCTCTCTTCACCGAAACTACACACACCATTTCAATGAAACTTGACCAGAACCTTCATCACCCGTGATTTACCAAAGACTGTTCACACCGTTAAAAATTTGGGTTTAAGTGGGTCTACAGAGGGGGGGTTGCCCCCAAATATATGTATTGGCTTTCTTCTCCGAAACTACACACACAATTTCAATGAAACTTGACTACAACCTTCATCTTTCGTGATGTACCAAAGTTTGTTCACGGCATTAAAAAAAAAATCCAAAGGTATTTACTTTCTTCTCCATTACATATTTTGTGGGTCAGCCATGTCTACCAGTGGTTCCCTTGTTACCTTATCCAGCTGCTACCAGGTGAGCGCCCAGGGGTATTGCCCCTATGTTTAATATATTGTTACGGCTGTGGAAATTCGCAATACACCATAAAGGGTCCTTAGATTAGCTATGCCGGTAAGTGAGTGTTCAGATAGGTCCCCACCGTTGTTTAAAGGGTATTTCTTCGTGTTCACCGGGCTGCGACCCTTTGAGATAGCCGTTTTTCTTTATCTATCGTTATTTTGAGCCACCATTTCCACAAACCTCCACGCAAACAACAACCACCACCAACTACTCCACAACGCCCACCACGCTCACACGACCCCCACAACAATCACCACCATCTTCGCCACTACACCCGCTTACGAACGCCATCCTCCGCGGACCACGGTAAGATGGTTTCCGCACCACGGAAACCGCCCGAGAAGGATTGGCAGAACAAAAGCTCTTGTGAAGACTGTGGGGTTTTTTCCCGCCATTTTTCCCCGCGCTTGGTGTGAAGGAAAGGGGGAGGGCAGCTCGCCGCCGATTGGTGGATGAACAGCGTGAGGCGGTCGGGGTGAGGGAACGCCCCTTTTCGGGAACCTTCTCAAAGGAAGATGGAGCCGAAAACGGGGAGGAGCAAAGGGCGGAGCCCCGCGCTAAATAAGGCGGACCGCACGCGAGGCTTACTCTCTCTGTCAGGGTCGGGGATTCTACTCGCTCTCTTGGGTGACGTCATCCTCTCGCTTCATCTTTGAGCTCTCTCTTGGTGGTCCAGGTCGGGCTCTCTCGTCTTGGCGTTGGGCGACCTGTCGGTGAAGGCGTGGGCCGGTGGCGAGTCCGGGCGACGCCTCGGAGACGCAGACGGGAGGCACAGCCCTGCCGGCTGTGTGGTGCGAATCTGCACGTCTGGCGAGGGACGCCAGAGAGAACTCACCGACCACGTCATCGCAAAGGCCCGAGCGCAGGCGCGGCTCCGCTAGCTGCCGTGGGAACAAGGCGTCGCGACCTGCCCACCGTCACACCTCGAGGGGGCAGGTAACCAGCACGGTCTCGCGGGCCTTTTCGGTCATCCACGGCCCACGACCATTAAGGTTTAAGAACCCCGTCTACCTCCCTGCCTATGGGGAGGGTTGTCCTGTTGTTTTTGTATGCAATCTGTGGCGCCGTGTCCTGTTGAGTGCATGTACATTCTCATTGTCGTCGGTTGTCTTGCTTTTTATTTGCCTTGCCTGTAAATGCATGCATGATTCCTTGCTTGTGTTGTGTGTGCAATATGTGCTTAATAATAAATGTCCTTGTGTGAAGTGTATCCCGTTCGTAGTCTTTTTCCACATTGAAAGTGCCATCTTGCATCGTGGAATGAGTAGTGGGTTTTGAACACCCGAGTAAAGAAGAATCTGAACCGTCGAGGTCGGCGATAACACCGCTCGGTTATCCCTGTAGCACGGAACGAACCGCTTAAGCGGTTCGTGTCCTAAGCCGACCTGCGGCGTGGTGCAACCCCTCGGTAGGTTACCCGCGTGGGTATTTAGGTATATCGACATTTCGCGCGGGTAGAATGCGGACTGGGTTGTGGTGAAGTTAAACCCCCACCCATGACTGGCTCCTGGCGGGAGTTCTAGGAGGGTCACGACTGAATTGTCCGTCCGGTGGGCAACGCGGTTGCTATTGGAGTTGCGCGGTCGATCGCACGCTAGCCGGGCCAGAATTCGTAACAATATACTCGACTGCTCGTTACAGCATTGTTTGCAAAACAAATGTGCGATTTTCTATGGCAAAGAAATTCTCTCCATACGTACAACGTTTTTGGTTTTATTGAATGGCAAATTGGAAGGAATCTTCATTGGGCTGTTGTTGTCAAGGTGGGAACAGTCCTCGTTCATTGATGTCACATGCAAAAATCTTAATTTATGATACGAATTCCTCCGCCAGGCTGAACACTTTCCGATGAGTGTCCCACATCCGGATCCGGACACTAACTAAAATCTAAACCGGCTTGTTCTTGTCACCTACCAAGCTTTGTCATTATCCATCCACAACTTTTTGAGACCTCGTGTTTTACTCCATTGCATATCGTTTTATCCCCATCACTTGATGGTATAGAATCACTTTAAAAAAAAACAAAAAAACATTTTAAACTCTCGTTTCTGAATCCGGAATCGTATCTTCACCAAAATCAAATAATTTCGTCCTTGTCATACTCCAAACCTGTCCACCAAGTTTCGTCCGAATCCGTCCATAACTTTTTGAGATTTCCTGCTCACAGACAAACAGGGGTGAAAACATAACCTCTATCCACCTTTGGTGGTGAAGGTTAACAACAAGAAGAAGGTGGTGATGCGAGAAAAGGAAGATACTGTACAAAGAACAAAGGTCTGGCTGCACAACAAGCTGGAGCAGATTCGCTCTGGAATGTACACATTAATCCACATGCTTTATACGACACACGCTTCCAATTAGATTGGTCTCTTAAACATATGGCGTTTACGTGCACCACAACCATGAGAATCACGTGATTCACGAGTGTTGCCCACATTTTCCAAGGACAATATGAAAATCCGGAGCTGGGACGTAACTTGATGTGTGTTGAAATGTTGGGTTTGTTTTCGCTAGTTTCGAGCCACGTAGTTTATCGATAATAGCCAGAGACACAAAATCTATTTTAATAATATGCTGCTGCAGTTACACAATTGGATCTTACATTTTCTTTCACTTTCATTCAAAGGATACATACATGTGTGCTAATTGCTTTGTTTGCTGGAGCACAAACACTCTTGCTGGGTGTTCATGTGAATGTGTATAAGGTGTTTGAGGCGTACAACTACAACCACACAATGGGCAACGTACAGCCACACACTGGCCTACAAACGCACATTGGGCAATGTACAACCACACAATGGCCTATACACACACGATGGGCAACGTACAGCCACACAATGGGCAACGTACAGCCACACAATGGGCAACGTACAGCCACACAATGGGCAACGTACAGCCACACAATGGGCAACTTACAGCCCCACAATGGGCAACTTACAGCCCCACAATGGGCAACGTACAGCCACACAATGGGCAACTTACAGCCCCACAATGGGCAACAGCCACACAATGGGCAACGTACAGCCACACAATGGGCAATGGGGCCGATGGCAACCCGCTTGACCAATGCCTGAGTGTCTCCTATTTTATTTAGTCAGACTTGATCACCCTCGTAGAGACGTACAGTGGTTGTCAGGATGCCAACTGGCAGAATCACATCGGCAGCAAAAAATAAAGTAAAGCGGAAGAATTAGCAGCACATTAGAGTAAAGGCCAAAAATGTTTCTATGGTATACAATTGGTAAAAGTAAAATGTATATGCCTGGTGTTGGCTTCATGGTTACGGTGGTGCGTTTGGGATCCTCGGATCCTGAGTTCAAATCCCACTCTGCTGTTGAATTAATACCAGGTGAGGGTTCACTCTGCCTGTCATCCTGCCGAGGTCGGCAAAATGAGTTCCAGCTTGCTGGTATCCTGTATCGGAGTGACTACCCGCTCAGGATTGTTCCCAATAGCCAAGGAGACTGATGAGGCAGCACCAACGCTCTGCGTAGAGTATGGTCCCAATGGATGGGATGGATCAGCAATGTTGATAAGCAGTGAGGTACAATACAGACAGAGACAGTGATGCAACAAATGGCCAATCTGGTGGAAAATACACAAAGGAAACCCTTTGGTTGCCAAAACATGCAGTGCAAACAAAGGAGCTGCCAAATAAAAAGTAGCCGTGAGGCTTTCAGCCTAGATCCAGTCGAGGAGCAGTTTGCAAGCAAACAGAGGTCTCCCTAGCAAAGCAGCTTCGTCGCACACGTGGCCTGTTTTGTCTCTATTCATTGTATTCTCCACGGAGATACTATTTTGGACATGTTGTTGGCCTAGTGAGAGGACACTGGGCTACATTGATTGGCGTTATGGGTTTAAATATGGCTGAAGATGGCAGTGTTCGATGGCATTAGGCTCCTGGAACCTAATGTCATCTCATGCGAATTACTGTTGGGATTTCTAGTAAAAATAATGAACCCTTTTTCCAGGTTATTGTGATTTTTTTTTCCCCCCTCTCCCTTTTCCACTTCCGTTTGTTCTTGTTTTGTTCCTTTTATGCATCATCTCTACTTTCCCCTTCCTCTTCTTTTTAGATTGTGTGTACCCCCATGTGTCCTTCCCCCCTCCCCTTGATCTCACTCTCACTATGACTGTGTTGTTCCTGTTTCCCCCTTTTCATTTTGTTCCCTTCCATTCTGCTCTTGCTCTTCCAAGGTCCTCGAACATGCATACCAAAAAAACATTAAAAAATCATAATAAAACAGAAAACCCTTCCCACGAAGAGATATTCCTTCCTGTTGAGGATATGCACCATACTTTGCAGAGTGCCGGTGCTGCCGAAGCAGTCTTTTGGTGTGAGTGATGCTGGGCAGTTTGCCATCGACTTCCCAGCAGCAGTGATTGGGGAGGCGGGAATTTGTAATTCGTTCATGAATCTTCGCAAATGTCACCGTGGAATGTTTAACTACCATCAACTAATCCTAGCGGACAGGACGCCCGGTTTAACGTCCATCCGAGGGACGCATCGATGCCTCACCCTGCCTGAGAAACACCAGGATAACAGTTGAGAGTGAGATCGAGATTTGAACCCAGGCTTGACAGCTCAGAAGTGAGTGTGCTTACCTCTATGGCCTAGGCAAACCTGCCAGCCTATTACTTCTTCGTACATTCCTAAAATTCCCGATGTCAACAAATACAAGTTTAATGGTTCCTGGTAAGAATTGGGCAAACGCTCAATGCCTTTGTCAGAGAAGGTGCTCCAAGAAAGGTCCTGACAATTGGTCGTGCTATTAACTTGTATCCGTTAACTAAGCTAACTCCTTGTTGCAGTGTTTGAGCATCATCTCGGATTCGTTGATGGGGCAGAAATGGAGAGAGACTGAGACTGAAACTGAGACTGAGACTGAGAGACTGTTTCATGGAGGAGAGATGGTGCGGAGGAAAGCAATGGAAGGTGAGTCTGGATCGTTTGACACAAGCATGCGCGAGAAGGGCATTCGAAGGAGGATGTGAGTGTGGTCCAGGTGTGGAAATAGTAGTGAGATCAGGTATCAAAAGACTACAATATTATATTAGGTCTAAAATAAAAAATTAACTCGTGCAAGCAGTGATGTTCCAAGAAACAAGGTGCTTCATCAACTTGAATTCACAAACTTCAGAATTTATTGTTAGCTTAACTAACACCTGACCATCTATTTGTTACTTAGACACAGGAGAGTGGGAGGGGTAACATTTTTTAGAACCACAATTTTTATTTTTGTTTGTATACATAGTCGAGGCTCATGGAAGAGATGGTACACTGAATGGACAAGGACGTAACGGACAAAAACATAAGGCAGGATGCAAAACACGCATGTATGGAGAAGGAGACTCAGAGGAAGAAAAACTAGAAATTTGGGTGGGGTTAACGAGGGTAGAAAACATCATGGTTTTGAATTGGGGGACGATGTGAGATGGCAGCGAATAGCTGTCTTCAAGACCTGGAGGGAAGAACGAGGTTGAAAAGAATGTGAAAGTTGATTCCACAAGTGGGGAAAAAAAGGAACAAATGAGTGGAGGTGAACAGTGATCCTGGATTTGGGTTAGTTTTACCAGAAGCAGATTGATGATGGACCGTGTGTGCCCTGCAGAAACCTGGGGGGGGGGACAACAGAGAAGGAGCAGATGGTGCAAGACCAGAAAGGAGGCAAGAGAAGACAGAGAGGGGGGACAACAGTACTCCATCAAGCTGAGCAGGAGGCCTTGTATGTGGATCAGAGTTCAGGTGTGCCAAGAAAGGACTTTGCACGATGGAGGATGCCCAGTCGGCGGCTGGCTTTGGAGGCCGATGTTGAAATGTGGTTTTCCCAAGAAAGATCACGGCAGATAGTGAAACCCAGGAGTTTGAATGATTGAACTTCTTCAAGAGGAATGTTGAGAAAGTAGATGGGAGGGTTTGCCAGGTGGTCCTACAAGACAGAGGTCATGAGAGTGAGATTTTTCACGATTGAAAGACATATTCGAATTGCTTGACCATCTTGTTATTTCTTTTCAGGGTCTCAATAGAGGTTAGAGGCTGCGGCTTGCCAGTCTATATGTTGAGGGATGCCACGGTCGAGGGTGGAGTCATCAGGAAATTGATAAAGCAGATTTTCCAGAGAGTTGGAGAGATCGTTGATGAAGATCAGGAATAAGACTGGACCCAGAGCACTCCTTGATACACCCAGTGTCTTGGAGCACTCCAGCCTTGATAGGGAGAGGAGACGAAAGATATTCCATTGAGAGCCACACATTGACCATGAGAGTAGAGAAAGTCAGTAATCCATGTGTGGAGTTTGCCTTGGATGCCATAGGCAGACAGGTTTCGTGCCAACATAGACCACAATTTTTACACGTACATCATTTTTCAACCGAATACCTCCAAGTATGGACTGCACAATTAGATTAAGAGTACGTCTTCAAAATACGTACGATAGAAGCACACAAAACAAGTTCGGGCGATGGTCTGCAGTCTCCGACTGCTCTTTCCAGTTTGATATTGCATCCCAAAGTGCCTTGAGAAAAGTTTGCCAAAGTTGTTTGATGTAACCCAAAAAGTTTGCTAAAGTTGATTGATTTAACCAAAACATTTTTTTACATGTAATTTATCCATAAGTCGATTTTGGATGTTGAATATGGATTTTGTCAAAGTTATCCGAGCCATTTGCTGAGTGTGTGTTTGTCAACACTGCCTGTGGTTTGAGGGATGTTGCTCAGGACACGGATTTGACTTGCGTGATCAACCAGCTTAAAGCAGGCTTCGACACATTTAAGTCTCTTTTAAGCACAACATGTTCTGCAGTATTTAAAAATTTAACCTGAATTTCATTTTATACCATTTTATACCATCGGTCTCACTTTTCATGTATCGACTCAAACATGCTGTGCCCAACAGGGCAAGAACTCGTACATTGCCTTGATGTCCTGCACACGACAAACTGGGCTTACATTGAAGTACATCCATCCATTGGGACCATACTCTGTGCAGAGCGTTGGTGCTACCGAAGCAGTCTCCTTGACTATTGGGCACAATCCTGGACGGGTCGCCACTCCGACGCAGGATACCAGCAAGCAGGTACTGATTTTGCCGACCTCAGAAGGATGTCAGGCAGAGTCAACCCCACCTGGTATTAATTCAACAGCCGAGGGGGATCACAAGCCCACCACCCTAACCATGAAGCCAACACCAGGCAGATTGAAGTCCAGTGTCTATAGAAAATCCACACCCCCTTTTCAAAATTTTCACCTTTTGTTTCCTAAGAGCCTGGAATTAAATTACATCAAATCAGACTTTTTCCACCTTTATTTACACATCGTAACCAACAACTTCCAAATGAAAAACAAATTCTACAAATTTCAGAAAATTAATTAAAAATATAAAATTAGAATATCTTGGTAGGATAAGTGTCCACAACCCCACTGAAAATAGCAATTGTAAATTAGCTCAGGTGTAATCAATCACCTTCAAAATCAAATGAGTCAATTGGCCTCCACCTGTGTAAATTGTAGTGACTTATTACCTCCACCGCCGAAGGTGAAGGAGGTTATGTTTTCACCCCTTTCTGTCTCAGTGTCTGTCTGTTTGTCTGTTTGTGTACAGGATATCTCAATGAAAATCCGGATGAAATTTTGTGGACAGGTTTGGCGTGATAAGGACGAACTGATTAGATTTTGGTGAAGATCCGGATCTGGATCAGACTCTTTGAATTTTAAAAGTGATTCTTCACCATTGAGAGATATGGCTAAAAGTGATATATAGCACGATATGTCAAAAAGTTATGGACGAATTCGGACGAAACTTGATGGACAGGTTTGGTGTGTCGCAAGGACGAATTGATTCGATTTTGGTGAAGATCCGGATACGAGGATTATTTAATTTTTAAAAAGTGATTCTCCACTTTTGATAGGGCCAAAAACGATATAGTACTGTGTAGCATGATATTTCAAAAATGTATTGGGCCCGATATGTTCTTGCGGATCAGGAATTACGTGGTGGAGGTATGCGCTCTACCGAGTGACCTTGTAGTTTTCGAATAAAATCAGCTGTTCCTGGAGGTTCCCTCTGCTGGGTAGTGCATTTCACAACAAAGACTCAACCATGCACACCAAGGAGCTTTCAAAAGACCTCGAGGATAAAGTTGTGGAAAGGCACAGATCAGGGGATGGGTATAAAAATATTTCAAAAGGCCTTGAATATCTATTGGAGCACAGTCAAGACAATCAAGAAGTGAAAGGCATATGGTACCACCAAGACCCTGCCTGGATTAGGCCGTCCCTCAAAACTGGATGACCAGGCATGGAGGAGACTGATCTGAGAGGCCAATGACAACTTTTAAAAAGCTACATGCCTTTATGGCAAAGACTGGTCACTGTGTGTATGAGACAACAATATCCAAAGCACTCCACAAGTCTGGCCTGCATGGTGAAGGGCAAGAAGGAAGCAATTACTTTAAAAAGCTCACCTTGAGTCCCGTTTGAGGTTTGCAAAAAAAACCACTCCGGAGATTCTGAAGCCATGTGGCAAAAAGTTTTATGGTCTGACGAAACCAAGATGGAACTTTTCGGTCTAAATGAAAAACAATATGTTTGGCACAAACCCAACAGAGCACCTCACCCAAAGAACACCTTCCCGACTGTGAAGCATGGGGGCGGCAGCATCATGTTATGGGGATGTTTCTCGTCAGCAGGGACTGGGGCACTTGTCATGATAGAAGGGATAATGGATGGAGCAAAATACAGAAAAATCTGAGAGGAAAATCTGGTGCCCTCTGCAAGAAAGCTGAAATTGGGACGGAAGTTTACCTTTCATCATGACAACGACCTGAAGCACACAGTTAAAGGTACATTGGAGTGGTGAAGGCACCAAAATATAAATGCCCTTGAGTGGCCCAGTCAGAGCCCCGAACTCAGTTCAATCGAAGATCTGTGGCATGACTTGAAGACATGTGGCATCACTTTCGGTTCCGGGTTTGGAGCGTCGAGAGGTCTCCTTCGGAGCTCTCTGCTGACGATCTCAAAGATAAGTTTCCGTTCGTTATTTGTCCCGTTTTAACTGTTTATTTTTCTCACCTACATGTTACTGTGTGTTCCTCGTTCGGTTTTGTTTCAAAAATCGTGCTATTTTGTGAGTTTTTGGCGACGTTGTCTTACCGGGTGTTTGAGGCCGAGGTTGAGGCCTACCGGTTCCCCTTGGTGTACGATAGTTTTATTTGTTTTTTTCTCCCCCTTGCCTTCAATTTCTATCTTCCCCACTTTCCTAACGTCCCCCATTTCTCCCAACCAATCTATTTTTTATCTTAAAAAAAAAAAACCCGCCACCTTTCTCCCGATTCTTCTTCTTCTTCTTCTTCTTCTTCTTCTTCTTCTTCTTCTTCTTCTTCTTCTTCTTCTTCTTCTTGTTCTTCTTCTTCTTCTTCTTCTTCTTCTTCTTCTTCTTCTTCTTCTTCTTCTTCTTCTTCTTCTTCTTCTTCTTCTTCTTCTTCTTCTTCTTCTTCTTCTTCTTCTTCTTCTTCTTCTTCTTCTTCTTCTTCTTCTTCTTCTTCTTCTTCTTCTTCTTCTTCTTCTTCTTCTTCTTCTTCTTCTTCTTCTTCTTCTTCTTCTTCTTCTTCTTCTTCTTCTTCTTCTTCTTCCTCTTCTTCCTCTTCTTCCTCTTCTTCTTCATCGCCTCTTCTTCTTCATCGCCTCTTCTTCTTCATCGCCTCTTCTTCTTCCTCGATATTTTTTTCCACAACACTTCCATGATCTAATCTGTTAACTCTCTCAAACATTCATAATAATAACAATAACGATATCATAATGCTTCATCTTCCTCTCTCACACATGTGGTACTCTTTACTGTTTCATAATGCACCACTCTTCTGCTATTTTAACGGACTGCTCTCATTTCAACCTCTCCTTCATTCCTTGCCTAAAAAATCCAACTATTACAGCGCTTCTTCTCTCCATTCTCTGAATTCGCCTTTATTGCATCCATAAAGAATTGTGTTAAATCGCATCTCTGACCTAAAACTTAAAAAAAAACCCAGTTTGCGATGAATGTTCGCTTTCCATTTACCATTCTTTTTTTCTAACTTCAGTGCCAACTCACCCCTCTCACTCCTCACTCTCACTCTCAAAGCAACCATCCCACTCTTCTTCCTCTCACCTCTCTCAAAAATTCCCCCCTCACCTTTGTCCCACCTTCATCGCCCTCACTCATCCTTCTCAAAGTTGCCCACCCCCTCTCATCCACAAAGCTGCCTCCTTCCACTACTCTCTCACCTCCATCTCTTCACTCCACCTCTTCAACTCCTCAACTGCCTTCTTCCCCCTCTCTTGTCCCCCCTCTCCCCAGCACCACAGAGCCTTTTGCCATCCTCATCCGGCCTCCTCCCCGAGCTATTCTGCAATCCCCTCACTCTTTCAACAACCCTCCTTACCTCCCCTCCTCGTCCCTTGTCCTACCCTCCTCCTCCCCACCCACCCCCTGCACCCAAAGCCTCCTCACCTACCTCTTCATTAAAAGTGTGCCCCTCAAAAATCCGAGGCCTTCACTCAAACCTTTTAGATCTTTCCATACAGGTTGCCACTGACAATCCAGACATAATCTGCCAAACAGAAACTTTCCTCCCCCAAGACGTGTCTGACTCCCAAATATCTCTCCCTGGTTACTCCCTCCTCCGGTATGAACGACCTAAGCCTCGTCCTGGTGGAGGAGTTGCTCTCTTCATCAAAGACTCTATTCCTCACTCTCCATTCACTGCTGTCACTCCCCCACACCCCCAGGAATACCTCTGGCTATGGCTTCCCCTCCACTCCCACCTCATGTTTATTTGTTTACTGTACCGTCCACCTTACAGTGATGACTCCATCTACACCTCACTATCCGAAAACATGGACCATCTTCTATCTTCTCATCCAAACTCTCTCTTCTCTTATGTGGCGACTTCAATTGTCATCATGCCAGTTGGCGAGGTGTGGGTACCTCTCTCACCTGCCATGGCACCTCAGCAAAAGCTTTCTGCGACTCATTCGGACTGACTCAATCGGTCAACTTCCCGACCCGGATCTCAACCAAAGGTACTCCATCTCTTCTGGATCTGATTTTGATAAACTTCCCTGACAATATCTGCTGCTCTTCCCCCGCTCCAATCGGTTCTTCTGACCATGTCCTTGTCAAAGTGGACATCTCTCTGGCTATTATCAGAGAACCACCTCACCGCCGTCGAGTCTGGCATTTCACTCAAGCCAACTGGCAGGGTCTCCAAGCAGCTATCAAACTTATAGACTGTTCTCCTATCGCTACTTTCTCCAACATCAACTCATCCTGGGAATTCTTTCAAAGAAACTTGCTCTCCCTCATGCACAGATTTATTCCTGCTTGTCTTCAGTTGTCCTACCCTTCCTCCCGCCCTTGGTTCACTGAAGCTTGTGGCGAGGCAGTTGTCCTGAAACAACTTGCCTTTGCCTCATGGAAAGCAAACCCAACTGAGGGCAATCTCAGTTCCTTCCATAAAGCTCGGAACAAGTGTGTATCTACCCTCAGGAGAGCAAGAAAATAACATCTTTCTAATCTCAAGTCTGAACTCTCAAACCTCTCTCCCTCCTCAAAATCCTGGTGGCGTTTAATCAAATCTGTTTCTGGTGTATGTTCCCCCTCCATCCCTCCCTCACCTCAAATGGCCGCAATGCTGATACTGCACATGAAAAAGCTGAATGCCTAAACTCGGTGTTTGCAGCTAAATCTTGTGTCAAAAACCCATCACTTTCTCTACCCACCTTACCTAGTCGCACCCAACTCTCCCTGGACTCTGTGTCCTTTTCTCCTGACAAGGTGGAGAGCTTGCTGTCAAACCTCGACTCAGATTCTGCAACCGGTCCAGACGGCATCAGCCCACGTGTCCTCAAAGCCTGCTCTTCTGCTCTTGCTCACCCTCTCTCTGTTCTATTCACCTTCTCATTTGCTCAAGGTCATCTGCCATCTGCTTGGAAATCTGCAAACATCACTGCCCTGCGTAAAAAAGGTGCAAAAACAGATCCCTGCAACTACAGACCAATCAGCCTTCTCCCAATCATCAGCGAGGTTATGGAATCCATCATCGCTTCAGACATCAAATCCTTCCTCTTCTCCAATGGCTTGATTTCTGATCATCAATTTGGTTTCAGACCAGGTCACTCTACCCTGGATATTCTGCTTCTGCTCTCCCATCAATGGATTCAAGTCCTCAATGCCAGACAGGAAATCCGAGCCGTATCCCTGGACATATCACGTGCTTTTGACACAGTCTGGCACCCTGCACTACTCACCAAACTCTCTTCCCATGGTATTCAAGGCCATCTCCACTCGTGGCTCGCAGACTTCCTCTCCTGTCGCAGTCAACGTGTGGCCCTAAATGGAGTTCTTTCACCCCCTCTTCCTGTCCAGGCTGGAGTTCCTCAAGGTAGCGTTCTGGACCCTATTCTTTTTCTGGTTTTCAGTTATGATCTCTCCGACTTTCTGGAAAATCCTCTATATCTCCTTGCTGATGACTCCACCCTCTGAGGAAGGATTTGATGTCTGAAGCGATGATGGATTCCATAACCTTGCTGATGATTGGGAGAAGGCTGATTGGTCTGTAGTTGCAGGGATCTGTTTTTGCACCTTTTTATGCAGGGCAGTGATGTTTGCAGATTTCCAAGCAGATGGCAGATGACCTTGAGCAAATGAGAAGGTGAATAGAACAGAGAGAGGGTGAGCAAGAGCAGAAGAGCAGGCTTTTAGGACACGTGGGCTGATGCCGTCTGGACCGGTTGCAAAATCTGAGTCGAGGTTTGACAGCAAACTCTCCACCTTGTCAGGAGAAAATGACACAGAGTCCAGGGACAGTTGGGTGCGACTGGGCAAGGTGGGTAGAGAAAGTGATGGGTTTTGGACACAAGATTTAGCTGCAAACACCTGCCTGTCGTCTACCGTCTCCTCTCCAGCCTTGCCCCCCCCTGCTCTCTCTGTGATTTGTCCCCACCACATTCCCTCAGGGCACTCAAGGTCAGCCAACAACCCCCTTCTGGTAAAACTACCAAAATCACTGCTCACCTTCACGCTTTCATTCCTCTTTTTTCCCACCTTTGGAATAAACTCCCTCACTCTATTCTTTCCCATTCTTCCCTCCAGGCTTTCACAACAGCTGTTCACCACCACCTCTTATCATCCCCTATCCAAATCCTCGATCTTTTCTACCCCCGATAATCCACCCAAGCCCACTTCCTTCAAATTCCCTGCTTTCCTTCCTGAAAGTCCCTGTAATGTCCATCTTCTATTCCCCATGTTCCCCGTCCCATCCCTCTCCCTTCCACAGATCTCCTAATGTGTCTGTTCCCCACTGTTTTGTCTCTCCCACTCCCGCCCCTCTTGTCTCATGCCCCCTTGCTGTGTGTTGTGTTTGCTCTCACTCGAGCCTCAAGGTATACCCACTCAAGGTATACAAAAACAAAAAAAATTGCTGTTCATGAATGCTCGCCGTGCAACTTGACTGAGCTTGAACAGTTTTGTACAGAACAATGGGCAAATATTGCCCAATCAAGGTGTACAAAGTTGGAAGAGACCTATCCTAACAGACTCACAGCTGTAATTGCTGTAAAAGGTTCTTCCACGGAGTATTAACTCGGGGGGGGGGGGGGGGGGTGGACACTTATCCAACCAAGTTATTCTAGTTTTGTATTTTTAATTAATTTCCTGAAATTTACAGAATTTGTTTTTCACTTGGAAGGTAAGATGTGTAAATAAAGGTGGATAAAGTCTGATTTAAATACATTTCAATTCCAGGCTATAGGCATCAAAAGGTGAGGTTATTGAAAGGGGGGTGTCGATGCTCTTTCGGCACTGTATATTGATGGTGTGTGCAAAACTTTATGAGTTTTTGTATCATATAAAACAAAGAGTATCGTATCATTGGTGGTTTGAAACATATTAACAACCAAAGTTGGCTGGGTTTTTTTCGAACACCTTGTATGTATGTATGTATATATATATATATATATATATATATATATATATATATATATATATATATATATATATATATATATATATATATACATATATATATTGATAATAATAAACTAGCATAACCCGTGCTCTGTGCGACATGTTGGGGTGGGTGTGTTTGAGAAAGGAACTGATGCAGCGTATCAGTAGTAATTTTACTTTATTGCAGTAAGTGGAATACGATTTCACTGTTTCAGAACCATTTTATTTACTTTTTTTTGTACCATGCACCTCATATGGTCTTTGAGATAATGTAAGCTGAATATCACGTTACTCGAACGCAGAACAAAGTCGAAGATAGCGCGACACGAAACCACAAACTCGGAAATAATATCTAAGGTGTGTGTGTGTGTGTGTGTGTGTGTGTGTGTGTGTGTGTGTGTGTGTGTGTGTGTGTGTGTGTGTGTGTGTGTGTGTGTGTGTGTGTGTGTGTGTGTGTGTGTGTGTGTGTGTGTGTGTGTGTGTGTGTGTCCTCCATAACTCCAAAACCATGAAACCTTGCATGCATACGAAGGGAACTCCAAGGGAGTGCAAGAGTGAAAATTGGGTGTTTGGGTTAATTAAAACACCCCTTTTGAAGATTATAATTAATGGCCTCATTTAACATATCATTTATCAGACGTATCCTCGGACACCTCGCTCTCCCTCGATGGGGTCTTAATTCGCCATTTTTGTGTTTTTGACCTGTTCATCAATGCCTTGACTTGGAACAGGCCATAATGATTTCTTTACAATAAAGTTTTTTTTTCCCCCACTTTCCTCACTCATATCATCGAATGCCTGATTATCATCGGTACGAATCCCTGGGTACATTACAATGCTTATAAACGCTGGGAGACGCCTGCGTTCGTGGCTTTATTTCATTTCCGCATATGCCATAACCTCGGGAATCTCTTCAACTCGGCTGATTTACAAAATTTAAGCTCCAGAATTGAACTTAACAGCAGTTGCGACTGATAAAAAACGTGTTAATTTGTCCAATTCAGATATAGTTTGATATTTTGGGTGTCTGGGAGGTGTTTAATATGACTGATCAGCGATCGCTCATCGCTTGCCAAACCAGTCGTTCATTTTCAACCGTTTCATTGGAATGCTTCCTTGAGTGCTTAAGGCACTCGTCAAGCACTCTGCATTATTCACACTGTCACTGAATACTGTATATTGATCGACTTGAACAAGGTTCAGGGGCCACTCGCCTGTGTTTGGCCCCACATTGTTCTGTGGTGCATCAGACATTGGCTGGCTCGCTGACAATGTGCAATTTAATTTTACAACGTTTCCCTTTTTTGTACGATCTTCTTTCATAATACGACCCATCACTTTGGCGTAGACAGATATATGAAAAATTAGTTTCATTTTAAAAAAAGTTTCTTCAACCGTTTCATGGAGTGTTTGGTGTGAAGTCACTTGGCGCATGCTCTCCAAACATCTGATGGTGCCACCATGGTTCTTTACAGGAGTTAGGAAAGCAAAATAAATGGGATGATTACAATGAGTTAAAAAAAATGCTTCAATTATTACAAAGCAACGAATCGCCACATCACGACAGGAAAGCCCTCCACATTCTCCCATCCCCTCTCTCCCTCTGCACTTTCACATCCCCTTTCTCCCCACTCCCCACTCACCCCCTTCCCCTACCTCTCTCCCCTCTTCCTCTCTCACCCTGATCCCACCCATCCCTCTCTCTCTCTCTGACTACTTCCCTTCCTCTCTCTCCAACCTCTCCCCCTCCCCCTCTGTTAAGGGGGCCGTTAAGGACTGGCAGTTTAGTTTTAAATTTAAAACGGCCTTCCCATAGGATAGCATGCATGAATCAGATTTGGAGTGAGCCGACCGCAGGGGTGCAAAGGTCGCTACAAGTGCAAGCATGCATGCAGGCAGGCCTTTGCCAGGTAGATAGAGTTTGTTTTCAATGCTCCCGCCCAGTTTTATATAGAACCCAGTGGTTAAAAAGAAAATGTTGCTGTTTGGACACGTAGTATCGCCCTTCCCTTCCCCTCCCCTTGTGCTGCCTTCCCTTTCCTGCCCCTCATGCTGCCTCCATTCCACTCCCCTCACGCCACCTTTCCCTCCCCTTGTAGTGCCTTCCCTTTCCCGCCCCTTACGCTGCCTTGCCTTCCCCTCACACCGCATTCTCTTCCCCTCACATTGCCTTGCATTCCTTTCACCACCCCTCACGGTTACCCCCTCTCCATTCCACCCCCCCCCCATGGACATCTCCCGGTGGTCATCGCATGCTGTATTAACGTGCTATTTTAATGGACCCCATTTCGTTAAATCCTGTACGACCCCTCTCCACTTCTCCACAAGTCCCACTGCCTCAAGCAAGTCCAGAACTGCTCGCCTCGCGCTTATCTCCTCCCAAACCCCCTCCGCCTCACCACTTCCCCTCCTTTTCTCTCCCCCATCCTCCTCGCTCCGACACCCCCCCTTTTCCGGGAGTGTCTGTCGATGTTTGAGATTTTGATCTCCCCACCCCCCACCCTCTTCCTCGCTCTTCCTCGCTCTTTCCCGCTTCTGAGCTCCCACCTTCCTCACCCCTCTTATAGTCCATGGGCCCAGGCATATATCAGTACCATCTGGGAAACCAAACTTTAGGGCTACTAAGTTATTGGTAGGGACTATATGATTATTTCAATATGTGATAACCGTTCCAGAAGAGCAGCTTAGTGGATGTATTTTGCATTTTTACCATTTTACCATTCTGAGATATTGGCGTTTTGGGGGAAAATCACACAATGGACTATTGACACATCCCGTGAAGGTAATATCATTCAATAACAGCTCAGGATATCCAGATTTGTTTGCCTTTTCGCTTTCATTATGCGGAGGGTGGGTACATTCCAAAGATCATAACTACCAATAAGCTGCCAGTCTGCAATGGTTAACACATCAAAATATGATCTATATATACACCAATTCTAAAATCATAACTTGGATTGGTTTCCTTCGATGGTACCGACAAGTGGAATTTCTGGCCTGGGCCCATGGACTATTAGTTCCCCCCACCTCTCCTCCATACACGCTTTCCCATTGCTCCCCTCCCTCTCTCCCTTCCCTTCCCTCTCTCTTCTCTCCACCCTCTATCCCTCCTTCTCCACCCCTTCCTTAATATTCCCGTCAGCAAAGCAAAGGGTTGTATTTGCCAGTGTATGTGCCCGCGCATACACGCATACGTTCACACGCATACGTTCACACGCATACATTCATATATATATATATATATATATATATATATATATATATATATATATATATATACACACACACACATGCATACACACATTCACACTCATACACACACATGCATACACACATTCATACTCACACACATACATTCACACACTTACACATACACACTTACACATACACACTTACACATACACACTTACACATACACACTTACACATACACACTTACACATACACACATGCATTCACATACATTCACACACATACATACACACACATACATTCGCATACATACACACATACATTTACATACACACACACACACATTCACACACGCACACACATACATACACACATTCATACACACATACATACACATATATTCACACACATACATACACATATATCCACACACGTACATGTACACACATACATTCACACACATACACGTATATTCACACACATACATACACATATATGCACATACATTCACACACATGCATACACATGCATGCACACGCATGCATACACACACATACATACACATACATGCACACACATACACTCACACACATGCACACACATACATTCACACACATACATTCACACACATACATACACACATACATACACACACATACATGCGCACACATACATACACATACACGCGCATACATTCACACACATACATTCACACACATACATTCACACACATACAGTCACACACATACATTCACACACATACATTCACACACATACATTCACACACATGCATTCACACACATGCATTCACACACATACATTCACACACATACATTCACACACATACATTCACACACATACAGTCACACACATACACACATATTCACACACATACATATATTCACACATACATCCACATATATCCACACACATACATTGACATACATGCACACACATACATTCACACACGTGCACACACATACATACACATACATGCACACACATTCACACACATATACGTGCATACAGTTTCACACACATACAGTCACACACACATACAGTCACACACATACAGTCACACACACACACACATACAGTCACACACACACATACAATCACACACACACATACAATCACACACACATACAGTCACACACACATACAGTCACACACATACAGTCACACACACATACAGTCACACACATACAGTCACACACACATACAGTCACACACACATACAGTCACACACACATACAGTCACACACACATACAGTCTCACACACTCACACACACACATACAGTCTCACACACACACATACAGTCTCACACACACATACAGTCACACACACACACATACAGTCTCACACACACATACAGTCTCACACACACACATAGTCACACACACACACACACATACAGTCACACACATACAGTCACACACACACATACAGTCACACACACATACAGTCACACACACATACAGTCACACACACATACAGTCACACACACACATACAGTCACACACACATACAGTCACACACACATATACAGTCACACACACACACACGCACATACAGTCACACACGCACATACAGTCACACACACACACGCACATACAGTCACACACACACACACGCACATACAGTCACACACACACGCACATACAGTCACACACACACGCACATACAGTCACACACACACGCACATACAGTCTCACACACGCACATACAGTCTCACACACACACACACATACAGTCTCACACACACACACACACACATACAGTCTCACACACACACACACATACAGTCTCACACACACACAGTCACACACACATACAGTCACACACACATCCAGTCACACACACATACAGTCACACACACATACAGTCACACACACATACAGTCACACACACATGCAGTCACACTCACACGCACATACAGTCGCACACACGCACGCACATACAGTCGCACACACACGGACATACAGTCCCGCACACACGCACATACAGTCACGAAAACACGCACATACAGTCACGCACACACGCACATACAGTCACACACACACGCACATACAGTCACACACACATGCACATACAGTCACACACACACGCACATACAGTCACACACACACGCACATACAGTCTCACACACGCACATACAGTCTCACACACACACGCACATACAGTCTCACACACACACACACACACACACACACACACACAGACAGTCACCCCCACATACAGTCACACACACATACAGTCACACACACATACAGTCACACACACATACAGTCACACACACACGCACATACACACGCACATACAGTCACACACACACGCACATACAGTCGCACACACGCACGCACATACAGTCGCACACACGCACGCACATACAGTCACACGCACGCACATACAGTCGCACACACGCACGCACATACAGTCGCACACACGCACGCACATACAGTCGCACACACGCACGCACATACAGTCGCACACACGCACGCACATACAGTCGCTCACACGCACGCACATACAGTCGCTCACACGCACGCACATACAGTCGCTCACACGCACGCACATACAGTCGCTCACACGCACGCACATACAGTCGCTCACACGCACGCACATACAGTCGCACGAACGCACATACAGTCGCACGAACGCACATACAGTCGCGCGAACGCACATACAGTCACGCGCACGCACATACAGTCACGCGCACGCACATACAGTCACGCGCACGCACATACAGTCACGCGCACGCACATACAGTCACGCGCACGCACATACAGTCACGCGCACGCACATACAGTCACGCGCACGCACATACAGTCACGCGCACGCACATACAGTCACGCGCACGCACATACAGTCACGCGCACGCACATACAGTCACACGCACGCACATACAGTCACACGCACGCACATACAGTCACACGCACGCACATACAGTCACACGCACGAACATACAGTCACACGCACGCACATACAGTCACACACGCACATACAGTCACACTCGCACATACAGTCACACTCGCATATACACACACATTCACGCACATAGTCACACTCGCACATACAGTCACACTCGCACATACACGCACACATTCGCGCACATATACACACACACATCCGCACACATATACATACACACATCCGCACACATATACATACAGACATCCGTACACATATACATACAGACATCCGCACACATATACATACACACATCCGCACACATGCACGCACACACAAACATAACCTTCGTCCATCTTCGGTAGCAGAGGTAACAAGGGAAACTGGTCTGAAGTGCATTCTCAGCTTTGTGCTGTCTCCAGTTCCTTTTTATTTTGTCCATGTAGGTGGTACAATGAGTAAGACAAATACGAGCGTCCTTATGGCAGAATTAGAGAAGCCGGGGAAATCAAGTCTGAATTGCCTGCACCAGGCAGACATGTAACCATGAGCTATATTATCGACAGTCTGGCACGATTACAGGTGGTCAACCGTGGCAGTGTAGTGGATTTTGGGGGACTGGCAATGAAGCATTACTCTACTGTGACAAGACCATTGCTGGAACACAGAGGATGCAATCAGGCTGATATGGTGTTTGACCAATATAGACAAAAATCCATCAAAGCTTCAGAAACAAGCAAGAGAAGAGCATCACCTGCACATAAAGTCAACATTCGGAGCACAAAACACACTCATTCCAAGGCAGTGGACCAAATACATCGAGAATCAAGAATGTTCCAATGGTCTTGGGGAACCGGTCTGCTCTGAGTTTGGAGGTCAGTGGTTCGAACCCCGACCGCATCATACTAAAAACTTTTAAAATGGTATGTGCCGCTTCCTTGCTTGATGCTCAGCATTTTAAGAAGGATGCAGCATAGACAAACAACAATAGGTTGGTAATAATAGTGCAGACTTCAATGGGCCTAATGGCCACCTGTGTCGAAGTTCCTTGTTTGGGAACTTATTATATAATCTGAGAAATAAGGAAAATCTGTGTTCCTTCCTTTCTGATAGTTGGTACCAAATGGGGCATACGGAGCTGGAGTTTCATCATCTGTTGGTAGTTGGAACCATATTACAGAATGTTGAAAAAGCATTATGAATCACAAAGGGCAAAGGAAACTGTGTGATAAATGAGGATCTGGCATCTGATCAGGAAGAAGCCAATACCAAGATGCTGCTGTGTGCCAGACGTGCTGCATCTCGACGGAGCAGAATAGTGGTTCAGTTCCCAGACACAGTCGAGCGCAAGTAGCTGTGCTTCCGTACTTGAGTTAAGGCCAAATAGGACGAAATATATGCTCAACATTGTGTTCAGTAATCCCTGTATATCATGCATGAACAGAATGCAACATGACAAGATATCTGTTAGAATATGGTAAGAATTTAAAAAAGTCTTTTAGCATTCGAGAAAGTAGCCAAGAGCATCAGAAAGCCCTTTCAGAACTTGGAAATAAATAATCTGTAGACAAAGCAGACCCGAGTGAGGAGAGAAGCAGGACATGGATCATTTCCCTCAGCATTCTGATGGCTAATTGCCGATGGCAGTGCAGCCTTAAATGCCGGTGCATACGCAAATTGAGGGCGGAAACAGGACCTCTCACCCCTCCCTGCCTAGCAAACGCTGGGTCTGTGAAAAACCTTGCAACCATTACACTGGTGTCAGGAGTGGGATTTGTACCCTAGGGGAACAACAGCCCCCTCAAATCCAAATGAATAGCAATTTGGTTTTAAATTCATTTCAAATTGAAATAAAAAACGTTTTTTTGAATGACAAGCATGATGGAGAGTAACTTCCATTCCCTATTGGAGGAGGGCATCACTGAGCTGACACCACCATGTCCCCGAGGGAGATGAAGGTAGAGGTTCCAGTGGCATCGCCTCCCCACACCCGGTAGCCTAGTACTCCCCAGCAGCCAAGATCCCCTTCCAGTAGCTCTGTGCCAAGTGGCAGTAGGCTTTTATCGCCTGGGACTCTGGATATGGGCTTCTTGTTGGGCAAAGTTCAGGAACTGAGAACTAGCCAGGACACCATGGGAGCCAAGTTGGAGGCTAAAGAAGCCAAGCAGGACTTCTGAGGATGCTCCTATCCAAGAGATAGGAGCATCCTCAGCTGAAGTCGAAGCTGCGCAGCAGCAGGCGATGGCCAGCCAAGCAAGACGAGTGCGGAGCCTGGGGAAGATTAGGGAAGAGCAGAGAGTAGAGAGGGAAATGGTAGGGAGAATAAAGAAAGCAAAATAGAGGGAAGAAACAGAATAGAGCGAACCTAAATAACAGACAAAGAGTAACAGAACAAGGGGAGATAGAAAAAAATAAAACAAGAAATTGAAAATATAACGTGAATTGAAACAGGAAGTGTCAGAGAGGGAGATAGAATGCAGAAGTAGATGAGAGGGAATAACAGCACCAGGGGAATAAAATGTGTAAAAGAGGAGGTGCCGAGACGTGTTTGGGCAGTGAGAGACGGGAGGTCATGCTCCCTTTTGGTCTTGTGGAAGACCCAGAAGGGTGTGTGTGCCACATCGCTCCTGTAAGCCTCTTGGAAAAGGAGAAGGCCACAAGGCAAATTGGCGTGAAACGCGTGTCCCTCGTGAGCCACATATAAAAGGATGGGGACGGCGACAGGTAAGTTATAACAGTGCCACTTGTAAGCTTTGCGAAAAGGTAGGGGTCCCGTCTGGACCCCGTGGAGGGGGAATGTTCGGATGGATCGTGTTGTAATGAACCAGAAGAGTCTGGAACATGCAAGAATCAGCTGAGAGAAAATGGATGAGCAAAATGGAGGTGGATGTTCTGTAGCTTGGCATAGTCCATATGTTTGCCTGTTGCCTCAGTGAATGATAGTTGATATCAAATGTTTTGTCCATGCATGGGGGATCGAAACTGGGCATATTTGTCATTTAAATATGAATCAGGGTTACAAAGGTAGAGGGGATTCAGCTGTTTTGGAACATGGATGCCGTGATGCTGCTGCTTGTAGAAAAGTAATAAAACAAATTGGTGTGTAAATGTGTGGTTAAAGGTCCCCCTTTCGCATTGAATTGTGGGTAATTTAAAATGAGGGTGCACGTAATGTTCGTTGATTCTACTGTGGTGGTAAAAGATGGCCGTACATAAAGGTGCTAGCTCAGGTCAACCTGATATCCAGAAGGCGAGAGCATACACGATGAGGTGTGGTATCGGATGTGGTCACTGATGTTCTCCAGGTGTTTCGAGACCAATATTCTCCCCGCTCCTTTCAATAGAACATTGCAGCTAGCTCTGCAACAGTGTTTGTGCAAAGCACAGAGGCCCAGTTGTGTGCATCTTACACATTATCTGCTGTGATGAATTTATAAGCGTTTTGCACTGCATTGAGAAAACCACTCTTAATTTAAGGCTTAAAAGATTTACATGCTGTACTGCGGTAAAGTGGGGTAAGTGGGCAATGGCTCTTTGCTTGAAAACATGCGAGTCGACGAGCAAACTGTCTGGAATTTATTTTAATGTTGTGTGTTTAGTTTTTAATAAACATGTTTGCCTTTGCAATCCTAGAATTCATCTGACTGGTGAACTGTACATGTCCATAGTTGGAGCGGCTGAATGTTGTAAATAAAATTAGTTTTTCATCAAGACTCAGAAAAAAAGTTTGATCGAGTTTGTGAAGACCACAATACTGCTTTGGTGCAACAAAAGTGCATTGCCTGCAGGTTTGTTTTTAGGAAACTCGAGAAAATACTGGCAGGATAGCCTATATGTATGCACATGCTTCTCGGAGCTGTCGAGCCTGGGTTTGAATCCCGACCCAGTTATCAACTGTCATCCCGGTGTTTCGTAAGCAGGGCGAAGCATCAATGTGTGTGCCCCATCCCTTGGATGGACGTTAAACTTGGAGTCCCATCTGCCGGCATTATTTAGTGGATGTTAAAGATTCCACTGTGTCCGTCGCAAAGAGTAGGCAGCTATTGCCGGCACCGTGAACTAATTCCAAATTCCTGCCCTGCCTGACTGTCTGCTGCGAAGGCAATGGCAAGCCACCCAGCATATGAGCCTTGCCATGAAACTGCTTCAACAGCACCGATGATCTTAAAGGGTATGCACCGTACAGCTCAATGGGTGTCTGCATCCACAGATGAATGACACCAGGTATCATTAAATGAAACAGATATATCAAGTCTTGAGTCACTCGGTTTGTGGAACTTTTGAAGTGATGAAGACTTCAAAATTTTAAACTCCTTATTCGAAAGTCGATTAATATTGTGACGGTTCTGCAAAACCGTCACTCCCCAAGCAATGGAACACAACATGTAACGGTTCCCGAGATAGTTATTTCATTAGTATTCATTCCCTGCAGTCCTTCCCTTATGTCAAGTGGGTTTTTGGGTCATGCGTTGTTTGGGCATCGTGTAAGTCTTTCTTCCCATCCTTTTACTTATTTTGTTTTGCTGCACACACGAATCTCCTTTATGCATGCATGCACACCAAAGACCATAACAAATAGCATTTATTAGCATACACGCACCAAAACCATTCAAATCGTGTGCCATAACTCAACGGGCATTTCACTTCAACCTTCACCATACTCTAACCTCATCGCTACAACATTTCATACACCATCAAAACTCCTTTATTATAATCGCCACACCATTGAACCACAATCAAAGCTCACCTACATTCACCATTGCCACCTCAACCACAACGAAAAACCACAACCTACAACCACCATGAACCACTGTGCTGCCACTACAAGCGCCTGAACCATGGTAGCCGCCGATGACCGCCACTCCCTTTTGGGACCGGCGGGGAACAGGGGATGCCGTTGCCATTGCCAGCGCTCGGGTCTGGACGTGTGGACGTCTCACTTGGAGTGCTGGTGTGCACTGGACTCATTTCGGCTGGACTCGTGTTGGTGGCCATGATGCTCCGCTCCATTGTGGCCACCATTGCGTGTTTGGCACATGTTCGCAGCCAAAGAGCGCGACCTGGTGCTCGGCGCCATGTTTTGCCTGATGGGGCCATTTTCGTGGCTGTGCCCTTGCATGGGTGGGACCACCACCGTGTTAATTGTCTGTGCATCAACGGGGGTGCTGGAAAACACGTATCGCATCGCCTGGTCCAATACCAAACTCCTCCTCTCAGGTATTATAAAAAGCACCGTGTCTTCCGCACAGGTGCATTCTGTTCTTTGCGTTCTTGCTCACTTCTTGGTTCGTGGTTCAACGAACGGAGCTTGGCGGAGCAGTGGAACGGAGTGCATGAATCAGAGCACTGTATGAACTAAGGAACCAGGCACCACGCCGAGCACAGCTATTACAGCAGTTACTCTTACAGACTTCCTTACACATAATTCAGCCTATCTTCTCACGCATTCTTTTCTTTCCTTTCCGTCTCGTCTGCTGTAGATGCATATTCATAAAAAAAAGAGCTTCAGCGATTATCTGGACCCACTGATCCACATCTGTTGCAGTTTCCTCCCTGCACATCACTTGCCTATCATTTGCACATCACCATATCCTCATTTTGCACTTCCTCCAACCACACACCTTAGACACCCTCAATTTCCTCCTCCTTCCACCTCCTAGAGACTGGGTTTATGCAGGTCCATCAACCTCGCCTGGTAATTAACAGGTTACAACCACCTCGTACTTTTTCTTATCTTTCTGTGCTGTCTAACTTTCCTTGGGAGTGTTTCTAATGGTCCCTGTCATGTTAGCATAGATGAGCCTGGATAAGTATTAGATCGGTTTAACTCTGCATTGTGTTTTTCTTTTGTATATATAACTGGGTTATATTTTGCCGCAGCTCACCACTCCTAGCTTTCCCTGCTGTGTGGATCTTTTGTATTAAACGCATTGCTTATTGTACACATACCTTTCCTCACACTAGTTACAAATAAATTATTTGTTATTGTAATGTACCGAGTTCGTAGCGTCTTTTCCTCCATTGATCCAACATTGTCTGCATATAGCGATAGCCAGGAAGTTCTACCCCACTGGTGCATACTTGGCAGCTCCGCTCAGCTGCACCTGATCCGGTAAGATAAAGCAAGTATGCAGCGAGGGCACGGGCCCCCCTTGATACTGTCTATCCACTGGAAACAGTAACACGCAAAGTAGTAGGAACCCTGCCAGGATTGGCGGTACCAATCGGCGTGCATGGTTGTCTTGCAACTTGTTGAGCCACGGAGTTATCCGCGGGTGGTGGCCTCAGGCCCGGGTATTCGGGAGGAACTTAAGCGCTTCCCCTCATAGAGAACCTCGAACCCCAGGCCGTAACAATATATTTATCCTTTTTAAAAAAAAAAAATCTAGTGTTCCGATCTTTCATTAACACATGACATTAAGTATCATGTGTAAATCCATGACTGGAAATTTCTGAAACATTATTTTAAAAAAATTATTTAACTTATGTTGTTTGTGTTGTGGCGATTGTTCTTTGTATTGAGTGCTCACTCCTGTGTACCTTTTCATGGTCATTCTATTTATTTCGATCCTGCATCTCAGATGTGGTTAGTTTTGAGCCTACCTGTTTTTTGTTTCTTTTACAGGCCTGAACCCAGTTCTGGTGGCAGGAATTGCAATTTATGTCAAGAAGTCCATTTCCTCACTGCCAGTGTACTACCCATTCCTCTCCTAATCTCCAGGAGTACCTTTGGCTGTGCTTTCCCCTCCACAATCACTTCCTGCTTGGCTGTGTGCTGTACAGTCATCATAACAGGGATGCTCCACCGATTTGTTTGTCTTTTCTCTTGCCTTTGGAACCAACTTCCCCAATCTGTTCAGTCACATTCTTCCCTCCAGGGCTTCAAGACAGCTGTTCATCACTACCTCAGGTCATTCCCCCATCAGTACTCATGATCTTTTCCACCCCAAATGACTCTATTCCCATCCACTCCTTTTTCAAGGTCGTTGTGATTTGTTAAAAATAAATCCATAATGTATTTTTTGCAAGCGACTCTGACAGTGTGATAAAAACCGTTTTGATTAGTATACAACATTGTTAAATGTTGTATGTCCGCCTTTGCATATTCAATCAATCCACCGTGTATCTTCATTGAGAGCACAATTATTTGAATTTGTCATTCCACTTGTGATGTTGTAAAAAGGGCAGAAAAAGTTCGCAGATAGAGTATCTATTGCACAGGGATCTGGAATTCCAAACCACAGGGTTGATTCAGGTTTCAGTTTTGGACTTGAGTTTTGTATAAAGAAAACACGGACACTGGGGTGTGGCCGTCCGATTAAGTTTTCCACTGGTTTCAGAAACTTGGAAACTTGGAGCATTGCCTTGAAACGCACCCTGTTTGACTTGGCATGATTCCACACTGTTCCTCTCTCAATCTTCTTTCCCTTATAACTGTTTTATATCCATTCTCCCTGTCCTTGAATCTCCCGCTTTACTCCACCTCTTGTGGACTTTTATCTCAATCTGTCACTGCACTCCTACTCTCCTTCTGCCTTTTCTCAATCCATCTCACTTGATGGATAGATTTTCCCCAAACACAGGCATTGCTCTTCTACTAAGTTGAAATGAACCTCGGTACATTACAGCAGTTGCTGTAGGCTTTAGAGTTATGCCTCATTGCTTGGCATCCAAGAGTGACCTTGTGATGTGGAAAATATCCACGAATGTTTAAATTTAAAAGAGAGAGAGAAAAAAACGTAGAAACACCCACGCTTTCACAAATGGCAAAGTGTTTGCAGATATTTTTGTATTTCTGTCAAAGCTCATGAAAGCCTCCGTGGATGTGGACTATTAGGCAAGATGACTAAGTGGTCAGTTGTGTGGTATCCAGTTCAAAAACAGACATACAAGCATTTGTTTTGGAAGATTAGATGAGAAATTTTTTTCAACACTTAGTCCAGACACAGACACCAGTGCACCGTATACACAATGGGCAATTAATTACACACATCAATATGAAGGTCGATCAATAACTGTCTGTGGGTTGACATAGATGTAAAAAAAATAATTAATTGTGATTGTTCATTTCAAGATTAAAATAATAAAAATAATCTAAATTTTCAAGCTACTGCCTCACTGATCACTCATCGTAAAAATTCGGATTTGCTGTGTAACCATGGAGGTGTGTGCGTGCGTGCGTGCGTGCGTGTGCGTGCGTGCGTGTGTGTCTTCAATAACTCCAAAACTATAAAACCTTGCAGCCTGAAACTTTGCAAGCATACTAAGAAAACTCCAAGGAAGTGCAAGAGTGAAAATTGGGAGTTTGGATTAATTAAAACAACTCTTTTGAAGATAATTAACAGCCTTGTTTAATTATATTCTTCATCAGGCGATCCTCGGCCACCTCGCTCTCTGGGGTCTTAAGGCGTTTCCTGGGTAACCTCGCTGGGGTCTGAAGCCGCCATGTTTTTTGGCCGACTCAACTATGCCTTGACTTGGAACAGGCCGCAACGATTTCTTAACGAAAAGGTTGTTGTTGTCACTTTCCTCATTCATATTATCGAATGCTTGTTCATCGTTGGGAACATTGCAATGCTTATAAACGCTTGGAGACACCAGCATTCGTGCGTTTAGTTCATTTGTGAATGTGAATAACTGGGAGAATCTCTTAAACTAACCAGAATTACAAAATGTAAGCTCCAAATTTGAAAGTACCAGCAGTTCTGATTCCCCCCAAAAGTGTTGATTTGTCCAATTCGGACATTACACGAGCGTTCCCAGGTGCAAAGTTATATCGATGGCAATTGGTAATCACTTGTCAAGCCAGACGTTCCGTTGGAGTGCTTGATTGCTGAAGCCACTGACCGAGCTGTACAATGCGGTCCATTTCCTGATCGGGATGTACAGTCGACGGTTACTACAAGGTCGAGGTACGTATACAGCACACACGGATGTAGTACATATGGGTAGATTTGGATCTGTATGGACTCTCTGTGGGTGTGTGGACATACCATGCCTGTTATGGGTGCCGTGGTGGTAAAGTTTCATCCCATATCTTATGGAGGTTCTTTCAGGTTTCCCTTTGTCCTCACACCTGTTTCTCAAGCATTTGGTTATGATATTTGCTTCACAAAGGTGAGCCTGGTGTTGGCGCAGTGGTGAGGGCAGCGGCTTGGGATCCAAGAGATCCTGAGTTCAAGCCCCGTTGGGCCACTGAATTAATACACCAAGGGGTTGACTCAGCCTGTCATCCTTCCGAGGTCGGCGAAGTGAGTACCAGTGTACTGGGCCGGTGTATACCCTGGTTAAAATAGGTGTACCATATCCCTGTGTCGTAAGAGGTGACCAGGGTTGCGTCAGGAAGGGCATCCGGTGTAAAACATGTGCCAAATCGCTATGCGGATCATATGGATGATCCGCTGTGGCGACCCCTAAGGGGAGCAGCCGAAAGAAGAAGAAGAAGATTTGCTTCACAAAGGTCAAATGTTTTTCTTTGTGAGTTTCAAACCAAAATATTTGATAACGCCCAATTTCTGAGCCGTTTGCTGTATTAACGTGATTTCTAAATTTGCTGTTTATAAAGAATAATGTTTGTGGACATCTCCCTGAAATGTCCATATAAATGTAACATTGTTTTTCAGTGAAAGCTACTCAAGATTTCTGGGTTACATACTGTACGTACTGTAGTCGGTTATCACACTGACTCCAATCTGCCGATTTCTGAAAAATTGTCGATATTGGCCAAGTGCGTTCGTGCGTGCGTGTTGTTCACAAAGCATAACATATTCTCTCTGATAACTCCCAAACCTATATATATATATATATATATATATATATATATATATATATATACACAGTATATATCTCTATCTCTGCTATCTGGATGGTGGTTATGTCCAGACGGGGTTTGTCTCCAGATGGGAGTTTGTCTCAGGACATGTCTGGGTGGTGTTCATGTCTGGATGGGAGTTTGTGTCTGGATATGTCTGAGCAGTGTTTGTCTCTGGGCAGCTTGGCTCCAGACGTGTCCGGGAGGTGTTTGTCTCCAAACGTGTCCAAGCGCGGTTTATGTCTGGATGGGAGTTTGTCTCCAGATGTGTCTGGGTGGTGTTTATGTCCTGATGGGAGTTTATGTCCAGACACATCTGGGCGGTGTTTGTCTCCAGACGCGTCCATGCGGTATTTATGTACGGGCAGTGTTTATGTCTGCATGGGAGTTTGTCTCCAGACATTTCAGGATAGTATTTATCTCTGGACATGTCTGGATGGGAGTGTCTCTGGACATGTCCCAATGAGAGTTTGTCTCCGGACGTGTCTGAGCCCCAGGTCAAAAAACCAGTAAAGACCAGTTGCTTACTGGTCAACTGGTACCAGTTGAAAACCAGTAGCCAACTGGTACCAGTAAAGCCAGTTGGTTTCTTACTGGTTTTAATATGGAAATTGGAATAGAGTGATATATTACCAGTTGAAATACAATTGTATTTAACTAACTGGTATCAACTGGGACCAGTACATTGTAACTGGTATCAACTGGGACCAGTACATTGCAACTGGTATCAACTGGAACCAGTAAGACTTTAACTGGTACAAATATGAGCTACTGGTTTTTTCAACTGGGAAATTGGAATTCTGACTGAATTTAACTGGTACCAGTTGAAACCAATAGAGACCAGTTAAAGACCAATTAGAACCAATAGAGACCAGTTGAAAATGTGTACTGGTTTTAACTGGTTTTTCGACCTGGGGCGGTGTTTATCTCTGGACACGGCTGGGCGGTGCTTGTCTCTGGGTGGTATTTATAGTGTGACCGGTAGAAATGCAGAATCATTCTGATGAGACGGTATGAATCCTAATTGATGCTCCACCACCTGCCTTCCCTTTCTCTCACCTCTTGCTGCTTTCCCTCCCACCCTTTCTGCTTTCCCTCCTCCCTTCCTCACGCTGCTTTCCCTCCCCCTTCCTCACGCTGCTTTCCCTCCCCCTTCCTCACGCTGCTTTCCCTCCCCCCTTCCTCACGCTGCTTTCCCTCCCCCTTCCTCACGCTGCTTTCCCTCCCCTTCCTCACGCTGCTTTCCCTCCCCCTTCCTCACGCTGCTTTCCCTCCCCCTTCCTCACGCTGCTTTCCCTCCTCCCTTCCTCACGCTGCTTTCCCTCCTCCCTTCCTCACGCTGCTTTCCCTCCCCCTTCCTCACGCTGCTTTCCCTCCTCCCTTCCTCACGCTGCTTTCCCTCCCCCCTTCCTCACGCTGCTTTCCCTCCCCCCTTCCTCACTCTGCTTTCCCTCCCCCCTTCCTCACGCTGCTTTCCCTCCTCCCTTCCTCACGCTGCTTTCTCTCCCCCCTTCCTCACTCTGCTTTCCCTCCCCCCTTCCTCACGCTGCTTTTCCTCCCCCTTCCTCACGCTGCTTTCTCCCCCCCTTCATCACGCTGCTTTCCCTCCCCCCTTCCTCACGCTGCTTTCCCTCCCCCTTCCTCACGCTGCTTTCCCTCCCCCTTCCTCACGCTGCTTTCCCTCCCCCTTCCTCACGCTGCTTTCCCTCCCCCTTCCTCACGCTGCTTTCCCTCCCCCTTCCTCACGCTGCTTTCCCTCCCCCTTCCTCACTCTCTCCTCCCTCCCTCACTCTCTCTCCCCTCCCTCCTCTCTTTCCCCCTCCCTCTTCTCTCTTTCCCCCTCCTTCCTCTCTCTTTCCCCCTTCTTCCTCTCTCTTTCCCCCTCCTTCCTCTCTCTTTCCCCCTCCTTCCTCTCTCTTTCCCCCTCCTTCCTCTCTCTTTCCCCCTCCTTCCTCTCTCTTTCCCCCTCCTTCCTCTCTCTTTCCCCCTCCTGTGATGTACTGAATAGAAGATGCTTAGCAGGCAGACACGAGCGGGGGAACAGTCGAGCCGGGCTGTGTTGCACAAGGGCGAGCGCGGGCGTACTTTGCCCGCGGCTCTCCTTTATTACGTACTCAGCACACTCACGAGCCGGGCGACTCCAGCATTACTACAATGCCTCAGGCGGCGCGCACACCTTATATCCCTTACAGACCCGATGACCACGCCGACCCCTCCTCCCATCATCATGCCCATCATGCATCATCATCATGCCCCGCCCTGCATGCCCGCAGGCTACACCACACTCCTCCCTCCTAAAACTATGATTATTAAATGATCACCATCATAATAAGCATAAACAACACGAAGGACTTCGGTATAATAGTCGACAAGGCACAAAAAACGAAAACAGCGAAGTATAACAGCACACCACATCATATAATGCGTGAAAGCGAGCTACTGGAGCTGCCACGGCCAGATTCCGAAGACACAGCACCTCCCAAACTCTGGCCGCGTTACCGATATGAAGCAGCAAGGCGAAAAGCACAGCAGCCCTACACAGCGGAAACGCCCCCAGGCGGCTCATGCTGACATGGCCCTCGGCGAGGCCGTGGCGATCTCCCGAGCAAACCTCCCCCGGCACCATCAAACGCCTCCGGCCCACTCCCCCCAGGCAGACCCGACGTAGATAAACATTCCGAGGCCGGAAGCCCGCTGTCTGGAAGCCGTGGCGCCAGCGCCAGCCTTGATCGACCTTGGCCGGGGGCACTGAACAGCGCCGCTGGCTGTACGCACTTAATGCTCCAAAACAACCCACGCACCACAATCAGTTGAGACGCCAACGCCCGTCTAAACGGCCTTGAGCGAACACAGAGAGCTGCGCTCGCAACCAGAGGTGGGGGTAACGCCGACCAGCGCACCAGTCTTGGCTCCGAGTCGATCTCCGAGACCCACACGGCAGCTAGACGGTAGCAATTCCATTTAAACCACACTTCAATCATAGGCTCGTTATAAATCACTACGAACATCATTCGAACCATTGCAAACTCATTTTTCCGTACAGCGCGTTCTTTTGATAAAATTCCAGCACATGACAAAGCAACTACCCGCGGCCTGGGACAATGGAAGGCCAACCCAACCTTTTTATTCGCCACCACCGCTCCCAAAGCCACCACATCACATTGATCATAATACAAATCCCATTGATTGATCTCCGCCCAACCCACTCTCACACGGGAACTGCTGGTATTTATTTCAACAACGTTAAACTGCATCACTAGAGCAAGGAAAAACACATATGCAATGAACAGCAACCCACAACCCACATCACGAGTCCGTTTCTTGGTTGTTGACTCGATGTTGTGACTCGCGACTTCCTTTAACGCCACGGGCTCACCGCAACCTGTCGCAGCTGCCCGAACAACACCGGCACGCATTGCCTCACGAACGCTGCCGAAACGCGGGAACTCATCGCGAGAGCTGATACGGCTCTCGCCGCTCCCGAACCGTACATCACTGCCGCAGGCAGCAACGAACGGCCGCTCCCGTTGTATCGACGCGGCCCCCCGCCGCCAGAGCCTCGCCCGCGGTACTCGACGAAGGCATCGAAGAGAGCACTGGCACACCTGGAGGTACGAACCGGAGATCCAGCCCGAGGTGCGCCAGCCAGTCCCGACCAAAAAGGGCGGGCACCTCCCCTCGCACCACGAACACCGAGAGCCGGGCGCGTCGACATCGGTAGCGCACTGAGACGTCGGCCCTCGCAAGCGGTGCAATCGCTTCACCAGTGTACATGTACAGCGACAAGGCCGTCTTGACCAGGCGAACACCACGAAGACCACGAGCCGCCTGCTCACCCATGACCGACACCGCAGCCCCGGTGTCCACGCAAAACACGGTCGGCTCGCCATTCACTTCGACCTCCACCGTGAACGGCGTCGTCATCTCCGAACCAACGGAAAACAGACTCAACCGTGGTTGCATCTCCTGCTCCGGCTCGCCGGCATCGCCATGCCCCGGTTGCAGGCCGATCTCCAGGTCACTGGGGTCCTCCCGCACCTCGTCATCCAAGACCCCAACGGAGGCCCCCGCCATCCGACACACACGCTTCAAATGTCCCACCTTGTGACAATGCAAACACACGGTGTTCTTATACGGGCACATTTGTCGCAGGTGCGGACCCCCACACCCCCAGCACCCCTGGAAAGCTCCTTCGCTCCCGGTGCGACCGTGCTGCGGTGCGCGCCCTCGTCCCGCACCGCCAGGCGCGCGTGCGACCTGCGGCACTTGAGCCATCGCGCGGACTCCGGGCTGCGCGACCTGCGGCACCTGCGCGGTCACCGCGTGGACCTCGGGATCAGCCGACATGCCCCAGCTGGAGCTACTCATTACGTCCTGGCCAGCGATGGTGCGGACATCCGTGAGTGTCTGCTCGACAGACGAAGCAGTCCCGACCGCCGAGTCGAATGTGATGTCGGTCAACCGCAGGATGGCTGCTACCATCTTTGCGTCTCGCAGACCAGAAATAAAACGATCTCTGAGCCGTGCCGGACGCTCCTCTGTCGTGAACTTGCAAGGCACAGCCGAATGCTTCACCCGTGCTACGAAGTCTGCAACGCGCTCCTCGCCACCCTTAGCGAGGTGATCGAACTGGAACCGCGCGAGATGTAACGACTTCTCTGGCGCCAAGTGGGTCTTCATTTTCGCCACGATGTCCTGAAACGATAGCCCGTCATCACTGGGCTTATTTGGAGCCACAAAATCACTCAGCAGCCGGTAGTGCTCCGTTGATAGCGAGGCGAGCAAGATCGCCTTGCGTTTCTCTTCATCATCTACATCATTCGCGCGAAAGTAGCAACCTTACTGTTCAGAAAACAACTCGAATTCATCTCCCCCGAACACGGGTACGCGCCCGTGCGCCGTGCCCCGACCTTCTGCCATGCTCGTGCTGGCGAGACCCTTGGCTCCGTAGCCTGGAACCGCACGGGTTACTTGCCGCCCTGCACACGCCGATCCGAAGATCCTCGTCAGCCAACTGTGATGTACTGAATAGAAGATGCTTAGCAGGCAGACACGAGCGGGGGAACAGTCGAGCCGAGCTGTGTTGCACAAGCGCGAGCGCGGGCGTACTTTGCCCACGGCTCTCCTTTATTACGTACTCAGCACACTCACGAGCCGGGCGACTCCAGCATTACTACAATGCCTCAGGCGGCGCGCACACCTTATATCCCTTACAGACCCGATGACCACACCAACCCCTCCTCCCATCATCATGCCCATCATGCATCATCATCATGCCCCGCCCTGCATGCCCGCAGGCTACACCACACCTCCTTCCTCTCTCTTTCCCCCTCCTTCCTCTCTCTTTCCCTCTCCTTCCTCTCCCTTTCCCCCTCCTTCCTCTCTCTTTCCCCCTCCTTCCTCTCTCTTTCCCCCTCCTTCCTCTCTCTTTCCCCTCCTTCCTCTCTCTTTCCCCCTCCTTCCTCTCTCTTTCCCCCTCCTTCCTCTCTCTTTCCCCCTCCTTCCTCTCTCTTTCCCCCTCCTTCCTCTCTCTTTCCCCCTCCTTCCTCTCTCTTTCCCCCTCCTTCCTCTCTCTTTCCCCCTCCTTCCTCTCTCTTTCCCCCTCCTTCCTCTCTCTTTCCCCCTCCTTCCTCTCTCTTTCCCCCTCCTTCCTCTCTCTTTCCCCCTCCTTCCTCTCTCTTTCCCCCTCCTTCCTCTCTCTTTCCCCCTCCTTCCTCTCTCTTTCCCCCTCCTTCCTCTCTCTTTCCCCCTCCTTCCTCTCTCTTTCCCCCTCCTTCCTCTCTCTTTCCCCCCCCTCCCTCTCTCTTTCCCCCTCCTTCCTCTCTCTCTCCCCCCCCTTCCTCTCTCTTTCCCCCTCCTTCCTCTCTCTTTCCCCCTCCTTCCTCTCTCTTTCCCCCTCCTTCCTCTCTCTTTCCCCCTCCTTCCTCTCTCTTACCTTTTGTTCACGAACAAAAGGAATGTATATCGTGCTCGGAAATGCAAAGCAAGAGTTTAAAAGACTCTTCCCATGTCCTTTATTTTTTTTAAAGACTGCATGGGGGTAAGGTGTTCTATGAACTCTGACGTTTTAAAAGTATTTTCAGTCTTTTTCTCTTGTGCTTATAGCCAGAAATGTACAATCATTATCTGCACTACTGGTCATTAACTTTGTGACTTATTAAAGTCATGTGGAACATCCCACCTCCTTAAATTGATGTTTGTGAAAACACAGCTAGGGTAGCTTAGCAGATGTCTCTCAAAATCATGAATACTTTTTTGTGAATGCATCAAAAATACAACTGAACTTGGAACTCTCAGGTTTGAATCACTGATGTACGAGGTGCTTTGTATTGATTTGTTCATTGTTGATGAAAATCATCAAATCGATGTAAAAATTCACACGTGTCTGCTTACAGCCTTGTCATACATAATGTATTTCAGAACAAAAAGTGAGCTTGGCTATGAAAACCTCGATTTCAATAATCACCATGTGATGAATCGCTGAACTGGACTGCATCGACAGAGAGCTTCACAGCAAAGGACATTTGACCCATCATTCCTGCACGACGTATCCTGTATACACACTCGGGTACTTTCACCTCGTATAAACACACAATAGTGCTATTATTAGACATATTTGACATCTACAACTGGAATGCCGAGGAAGCAGCTGGATTTAGATGCCCTCTGAAATGCTTTGAGATTCTGTGCCCACTACTGGTGAATCATCAGAACTGCAGTTGTAAGGTCAGATTCGACTGCTATGGAAACGGTATGAGACAAATGTAATTGTGAGAATGCTAGCAATTGCGAATTCTGCAACATTTTCACAGTGGAGACAACCATGCAAGAAATTAGGAATGGGTCAGGATATCTGCAAACAATGTCCCACTGGTTTGTGAAGTAAAAATCTTGAAGCCCATGAAGGAAATGGGGGTTGACAGGATAACTCCAAGGAGTGTACACACACCTTTCGGCTGCCAAGTGTGACTTCGATTCCAAACCAGACTGTAGAATGTCACCCTGATGTATCAATGTGTGCCATCTTTTATAGGAATGCTAAGCCAGATGTCCCATCTGCTTTCATCCGTTGGTCGGCATGAATCCATATTAACTAAAGAAAAGAGGAAGCCATTGTGTGCAGGTGTTATTGCCGGTGCTGGAGGATGAACATATATGCACCTGCAATATGGCCTAGAGGACATCAATGCACCAAGGAAAAACCAGGGGAAATCCCTCTTTCACAGTGAATTGTGGGTAATTTAATGATCAACACACCCGTTATGAATAAACAATATCACAAATCATGAGGTAGGGAGTTTACTAAGAATGGTTCACATGTGGCACCATCTACTGAAATAACTCTTCTCAAAGAATTGACCAAAGTGAGCCAGGCAACACCACTGGATAAAACGAGCCAAGCAACACCACTGGATAAAACGAGCCAAGCAACACCACTGGATAAAACGAGCCAGGCAACACCACTGGATAAAACGAGCCAGGCAACACCACTGGATAAAACGTGCCAGGCAACACCACTGGATAAAACGTGCCAGGCAACACCACTGGATAAAACGAGCCAGGCAACACCACTGGATAAAACGAGCCAAGCAACACCACTGGATAAAACGAGCCAAGCAACACCACTGGATAAAACGAGCCAGGCAACACCACTGGATAAAACGAGCCAGGCAACACCACTGGATAAAACGAGCCAGGCAACACCACTGGATAAAACGAGCCAGGCAACACCACTGGATAAAACGAAGCCAGGCAACACCACTGGATAAAAAGAGCCAGGCATCACCACTGGATAAAAAGAGCCAGGCAACACCACTGGATAAAAAGAGCCAGGCCACACCACTGGATAAAAAGAAGCCAGGAAACACCATTGGATAAAATGAGCCAGGCAACAACACTGGATAAAAAGAGCCAGGCAACACCACTGGATAAAACGAGTCAGGCAACACCACTGGATAAAAAGAGCCAGGCATCACCACTGATAAAACGAGGCAGGCAACACCACTGGATAAAAAGAGCCAGGAAACAACACTGGATAAAAAGAGCCTGGCAACACCACTGGATAAAAGAAGCCAGGAAACACCACTGGATAAAAAGAGCCAGGCAACGCCACTGGATAAAAAGAAGCCAGGAAACACCACTGGATAAAAAGAAGCCAGGCAACACCACTGGATAAAAAGAAGCCAGGCAACACCACTGGATAAAAAGAAGAAGCCAGGCAACACCACTGGATAAAAAGAAGAAGCCAGGCAACACCACTGGATAAAAAGAAGAAGCCAGGCAACAACACTGGATAAAAAGAAGAAGCCAGGCAACAACACTGGATAAAAAGAAGCCAGGAAACACCACTGGATAAAAAGAAGCCAGGAAACACCACTGGATAAAAATAAGCCAGGCAACAAAACTGGATAAAAAGAAGAAGCCAGGCAACACCACTGGATAAAAAGAAGCGAGGCAGCAACACTGGATTAAAAAAAAACATGCATGTTCTGACATTTGGGAGCAGGCTGGAAAGAAATCTCTGTACTTCTTCCTGGGTATTGTGCACGGAGGGAGTCGCCTTTCCCAGGCTTTCAGATTCAATGTGTCGTGGTGGGGTGACTCTTGCACACAAAAAGGGTGATCAGGAGGACTTGTCCAACTGGTGCCCCATCACTTTGCTTCATGTCGAGTATAAAATACTTAGCAAGGTGTTGGTGAGGCATATCCACGATGTCGCAGGGGATATTTTGCACCTAGACCAGACTTGTCCTGTTCTGGGTCGCAAAGCGTCAGACAGCCTGGGCTTGGTTCGAGAGGCGATCCAGTTTGTGGAGCAAAGGGTCTCACATTAAGGTCTCATTGACTAACCATCGTTAGTTTGGATCAGGAGAAAGTTTTCGCAAAGGTGTCTCATGATTACGTGATGGCCGTTTTGGATCCAGGCCAAATTTGTTGCATTGGGGTGACCTCATGTAGACGATGGACGTTGAAGCCCGTGTTTAGGAAACGCGTTGACTGCCGACTACGAGTGGACTCGTAGTGCTGGGTTTACCAGAATCTGCTCTTCGGAATTATGCTGGCATGCCAGATAATGCATCGAACGATTTGCTGGCAGTTCGGTGAAAAAACAACATCTCTGTAATAATCATGATCAAATTTGTGTTGTACCACTACGTGTGTGCGATACTAAAAATCACGAAAGTGCACAAGTATGTGAAAAAGCGAGGGAGGAGTTTTGAGCGAGGGGCGTTGTGCTGATAGGAGTTTTGGAGGGCTGGCATCCTTGGAAAGAGAGAAGGTTGGAGCTTGGATCGCCTTGCAAGGGGCGGTGTTGTCTAGTGAGTGACGGATGAAGCTCTGTAGGAGCGGTACCCGTGGCCTCTCCCTAGGTAACTCGTCCCTGGCAGTTGATGGTATTTGGAGTTTGGGGGCCCGTCGGAGGAGGGTCTGTTTGGGCGACTAATGGGTAGGGAGACCCTTGATGACCCTGGGAGAGGCCTGGAGTGCCTGAAGCCAAGAGTGCCTGTGTTGTGGAGATGTTCTTTGCTGGGATGTACAGCAAGGAGGCTGTTTAGCTGCTGGGGACTGATAAGTTGAACAGGAAGGTGCGCAATGAAATCGTGGCATCAGGTGACTTGCTTTGGACTGTGGGCACCACAGCCTTAAATGTCCCCACCATTTTGCCTGTGCAGGACTTCCCCGCTGCCAAGTTGAGGGCCACACCTGCGGTGTGTTTAAGTATGAGGCCATGGCCTTGCAGGGAATGTGATGGTTGTTGTTGTGTATGGGGGAATGTTCCACTCGGTCCCATGCAACTTGAAATGTACTATGGCGCGCTAGTGGCCCATGAAATTGGATAGGTGGTTTCAAAATTGGGTAATTGGGCTCAGCTGACAGCTGGAGCAGGTGACATCCACTGGGGGATGTGGTCAATCAGATGGGATTGTTTATTGGATAATTTAAATTGTGGATAAATTAGACCTGCTTGTTTTTAGCTCACCTCGAACGTAGTTCCGAGGAGCTAATGGGATGGCGCGTCGTCCATCCGTCAATCCGTCAATCCGTCCATCCACAAATACTTTCAACTTCTTCTCCGAAACTACCCACGTGGTTTTGATGAAACATTACCACAACCATCATTATCCAGCACGTGCCAAAGTTTGTTCATGGTATAAAAACAAAACATCGGGCCCGAAGAGTGTCGATGGGGGGTTGCCCCCCAAAATAGGTATTTGCTTTTTTTCTGAGAAACTACACAAGCAATTCCGATGAAACTTGACCACAACATTTATCACCCGTGATGTACCAAAGTTTGGTCATGCTATTTAAAAGAAAAAAAAAATCAGGATTGAGGGGAGTTTATGGGGGGGGGGGGGTTACCCCACAAAATATGTATTTGCTATATCTTTGGCTCATTGAGACAATTTTCTGATTCCATCCCACTTTGACTTCATCCTCAGTGTCATGATTCTACCAGGTGAGTGCCCAGAGGTATTGTCCCTTCTTTTTGGAAGCCATTTTCTCCCTACCCCAAGACTTCAGAGTGAGAAGTCAAGAGGGAAGAATGTTGTACGTAAGAAATTGTACATTTTTTGAATTTTATTTGCAGTGAAGGGGGTAGAACGATAAGGAGGAAAGGTAAGTTACCTGCTGCCCACTTCCCGCAGCCCCTTCTGATTTATTTTGATGAGGTTAATTAGGTGCAAATCAGTAAGCATTAATGGGTTACTTTGCTAAAAATTGCTCGATGCCAAACCGGTATTTTTGAAATGTACACCACTTCTGGAAAGTATTGCAGGCGATTTGTAGCTAAAAGAAACGTCCCAAAATAGAACATATCAATTTATGTCACGATTTAGTACTTGGAGTCAAAACCTGGAAGAGATCGCAGCTTGGAGAAATCTGTGACCTTGAACTTTGGGTGTGATGTCATGAGTGCTTAATCCCCTTGGCCGTTCACAGATGCCACCGCTGACACTTTTACCAAACAAAATATGCCAACTTGTTGCGCTCCAGGACGTACCAGGACTGAGAAATCAGATCCAAGATGTTCATTCTTTCCTCTACCATGGGGTAAACGGAGCTCAATCAAAGTCTGGTTGTCCGCCTTGAAACTGCTCCATGCCCCGGAAAAGTGGGTCTGCATCACTCCGAGGAGAGGTTTCTGTTTGTTGACCCCCAAGTATGTAATAGCATCACATTTGTATCCCAAAACCAAGTTGACCCTGACAGATGATGCGTACCCATCCATGTTTGAGCACACGGCTTGTGCACCACCGCGAAAGGTTTCAGAAAATCACGGGATAAAACGACGTTGGGTTGAGGTAAGTATAATGTGCATACTCGTACACAGTCAGGTCAGGTCAGGTATGCGAGCATGCGCCAGAGCAGCGTGTCGCTGCAGTCACTTTCCGCCGGTACTCCAGGGACCTCCATCTGGCCATCCCCCAGGCAGATGCCTGGCCAATCCCAATCTCCTTGAGATGCCGATCAACCTGCTGCAACCACGAGTGACATGGATGGCCCATTGGCCTCCTCCACTCATGAGACTCCCTCACTAAGAGAATCTGGTGAGCAGGATCAGTGTCAGAAAAACGAGCCACATGTCCATACAGCCGCAGCTAACGCTCACGGACTATGCAGGTAACAAATCTCATTTGAGTCTCTCTCAGCAACTGCTCGTTGGACATAAAGTCCGACCAGCAATAGCCAAGGATTCTCCGAAGAGACCTGGTACCAAAGGAATTAAGTCTCCGTCTCAGATCCTTGGTCAGAGACCAAGTCTCACATCCATAGAGCAAGACTGGAAGGACCAAGGACCTGAAGACTAGGACTTTCATCCTCCCACACAGGTACCGGCAGCGCCACACCCCATGATCCAGTGAATCCATGACTCCCCAGGCCCGACCCAAACATCTGTTGACCTCTGACTCATAGCCGGCAGAGACATGAATATCACTGCCAAGGTAAGTGAATCTCTCTATGACCTCAACATCCTCACCACAAACAGGACTGCATATAAAAGATTGACGACATCATGTTGTATATTTTGTCCACAAAGTAGTGGCTCATGAAGGAGCAAAGTCACAGAGAGATGGCAACGCACCGACAGTGGGGAAACCTGTGAAATCAACAACGAACATGAGGAAATAAGAGGGAGTGAACCATAGCAACCTGCATTTGATTGGGAGATGTAGAGGAAATGTCTGACATCAAGCACGGGTGACGTCGTGCACGCTGATTGGTTGATGAACTCCAGGATGGCGACTGACAGAGCTGCCAAAATGGCGGTGAAGTTGAAGTTATTTGGGGGAGCATCTACCTTGCATGATTGAAATCAGTTGTTCATGTGCAGCATATTTGATTTCTCATACTTTATAGGAATTTATCACGATAATGGCACCGACAAATTTTCAGCAAAGTATCCCTTTAAGGCTCGAGCTGTTGCCCCTGCAGTTAACCTTGTGAGAGCTGTGGTTCCAGGGGGGAAGTGGGGGCTGTGTTACTTTGTGGGGATGGGGTAGATATGGCGTGAGAACAGTTATAAATGTAAACATTAGTATGGCCTATGTTCGAGTAGCCATAAATATCTAAGTAATAACCAGGGAAACATTAGCTTAAGAATTGTATTGTTTGAATGTGCACCATACAAAGGGTGAGGGCATTGTGATGAATTATTCAGGGTCAAAGGTGAAGGAATCGTATGTGCAACCTTTTGTAGTCTCCCTGGGTGAGGCTTTTTGAAAGAGAGGGAGGAGTTTTGAGAGAGGATTGTCATGCTGAGAGAAGGAGCAGTTTTGGAGGAACGATGTCCTCGGAAAGAGAGAGAGAGGGAGAGGGGAGGAGCTCGGATCACCTCGCGAGGGGCGGTGCTGGCCTGGGATTAAGGGGAGGAGGTTCCGAGGCTCTGGGTTCTGCGGGTCTTGCGCGAGTTGGGTTCGGCACGAAACGAGGAGAGAGTGGGAGATCGTCTGATAAAACGGTTGTTCTGTCTGTCGTGGCTGCTTCATCGCCCTACTCGCCTGCCCAAGTTCCTGCTCCATCGTCTGCTCCCTGTTTCGTGTGCTCCCCACTTCGTCTGCCTGCTGCCCGTTTGCCTACCTCATCATCTGCTTCATTGTCTCTCCGCTCTGTGACTATTCGCCATCTTCGTCGACGTCTCCACAGCAGCTGAGGCCTCATCTGGGTTTTCGTCCCCCATCCGTGCTTGAGTCTGGTATGTTGCACCTCCAGAGTTATTTATTTTTCTTGCACGTAGTTATTATTTATCATGAATTCTGTTTCTCCTTTCTCCCAAACCCATCACCCAACTCCTCCGTCATGATTCCACCATCCCATGATAATTAATTTGGTTGGGAAACAAAACCCTTTCAATTGGATTAAGGTTCACGTGTGCTTCTTGTGATCCCACGCACGCAAAGCCGCCATTAATCGGACGTGTCCAAGTCAGTAACAGCCAGTTCGGTCTACCCGTCCAGCGTCGGTGTTGATCGGCGTGGACGCGACACTGCGCTTGAGCATGGCGTGCCACTTTGCCACATCGCTTTCAATCAAGTTAGTTGTCATGATCTATCGTTGCTCCTCTTTCCAAGCAAATACTCATCTCTTTCCACTTCACGGATGCCTCATCATGACCTGGACTTTGTTTATACTCAGATCCTCGAGGGTTTAACCTCCACCACTTGTGAAATCCCTCCTTCTTGGCAAAGGAGCGACTGCAAGGGTTGAAAAGGCCGCAGCAGAAGCGATATAGAAGCTGTCCGATGAGGGTGAATAGATGGACGATTGGCGTCGGAGTTTTCTCCATTCTCTGGCTTTTTTGAAAATAACACTCCACAGATATTCAACGGTTCTCCTCATTTTTGGGAAAAGGTCCATTTCTGTTCTGACTGCCCAGAGAGCCTTTCTTCACCACATCCACTCTAAAATGTTGAGAAATAGGGTGTTTCCACATCATGGAAGATATCGATGAAACTGGAATCTGGTAAGGATAGATATGTAGGTCAGCGTAGCTCAGGCAGTTCATCTACCTCAGTGGACTGCTGCTATGATGCATCCCTTCTTTATTATTGTTCTTGAATTGCTTGCATATTACTGCCTTCAAGTTGGGGCTTGTGACAAAGCCCTGTAATGAGTGTAGGATTTCAAACGTAGTTGCCTTAAATGGAATTATAGCCAAAGTGTTGGGTTTAGTGACATTTGAAACTTGCAACAGTTGCAATGAAATTCGAAACGGAGTGATATCGGAGCGAGATTGAGAAACATATTTCCACCAAATTTTGTGCAATTGTAATTTTCAATCCATTTTTTTTTTTTTTTTTTTTTTTTTTTTTTTTGTATACCTTGGTCGAGGCTCTTATGAGAGCGAACACACAACTCACAGCAAGGAGGCATGAGACAAGAGGGGCGGGAGTGGAAGGGACAAAACATTGGGGAACAGACACAGGTGAACTGTGGAAGGGAGAGGGATGGGGATGGGACGGGGAACATGGCGAGGGGAAGATGGACATTAAAGGGACTTTCAGGAAGGAAAGCAGGAGAATTGAAGGAAGTGGGCTTGGGTGGATTATCGGGGGTAGAAAAGATCGAGGATTTGGATGGGGGAAGATAAGAGGTGGTGGTGAACAGCTGTTTTGAAAGCCTGGAGGGAAGAATGGGAAAGAATAGAGTGAGGAAGTTTATTCCAAAGGCGGGAAAAAGAGGAATGAAAGAGTGAAGATGAGCAGTGATTCGTGATTTTGGTAGTTTTACCAGAAGGGGGTTGTTGGCGGACCTTGAGCGCCCTGTGGAAATGTGGTTGGGAGAAATCACAGAGAGAGCAGGGGGGCAAGGCTGGAGAGGAGTCGGTAGAAGACAGAAAGACCACCGACCAACCTGCGGTGATTGAGTGAGAGGCCCAAAGACTCAGCTTCATTGCGGGAGATGCCGATGATCTTAAAAGCCCTGGTTTCGACAGCGTGAAGTCGAGAAAGGTGGGAGGCAGGAGCACCAGCCCAGAGGGGAGAGCAGTACTCCATCAGGCTACGGACAAAAGCTTTGTAAGTGGTCAGGAGCTCAAGAGGGCCGAGGAAGGACTTTGCACGACGGAGGATTCCCAGTCGGCGACTGGCTTTTGAGGCGAGGTTGGAAATGTGACTTTCCCAGGAAAGGTCATGGCAGATAGTGAGACCCAGAAGCTTGAAAGAAAAGACTTCTTCCAGAGGATTGTTGAGAAAGTGGATGGGGGGTTTTGTAAACGGTCCTTTCGAAGAGACATAGTGAGAGTGTGAGATTTGTCTGGATTGAAAGACATGTTCCACGTGTTGGACCAGTTTGTGATTTTATCCAGATCTGCAGTGAGCGAAGAAGCTGCTGCTTGCCGGTCTGAGGGATGACAGATGGTACGGCAGAGGGTGGAGTCATCGGCAAAGAGAAATAGAGGATTTTCCAGAGAGTCCGAGAGATCATTGATGAAAACCAGAAAAAGAACAGGGCCCAGAACGCTACCTTGAGGAACTCCAGCCTGCACAGGAAGAGGGGATGAAAGAACTCCATTTAGGGCCACACGTTGACTGCGACAGGAGAGGAAGTCTGCGAGCCATGAGTGGAGATGGCCTTGAATACCATGGGAAGAGAGTTTGGTGAGTAGGGCAGGGTGCCAGACTGTGTCAAAAGCACGTGATATGTCCAGGGATACGGCTCTGATTTCCTGTCTGGCATTGAGGACCTCCATCCAATGATGGGAGAGCAGTAGCAGCATATCTAGGGTAGAGTGACCTGGTCTGAAACCAAATTGATGATTGGAAATCAAGCCATTGGAGAAGAGGAAGGATTTCATGTCTGAAGCGATGATGGATTCCATAACCTTGCTGATGATTGGGAGAAGGCTGATTGGTCTATAGTTACAGGGATCTGTTTTTGCACCTTTTTTATGCAGGGCAGTGATGTTAGCAGATTTCCAAGCAGATGGCAGATGACCTTGGGAAAATGAGAGGGTGAATAGAACACTCGAATTGCTCGAATACGGACGGCACATATTACATGATACAGTCAAAGGAGATCAGATGCAGGTATTTGGAGCTGATACCAACAGCAGAGGACAATTCCAGGCAGTAAGTGATGCAAAGAGAGGCAGCCATAGTCTCAATGTGGGTCAGATGTTGAGGGAAACGATGTGTACTCTAAGGGCACTCGGTAGAGCGCACACCTCCACCAGGCTGAACAGTTTACCTTTTGTATCCCATTGATTGGTCGGATCTGCATCTTGACATGAACCCAAATTGAATCGGCTTGTTCTTGTCACACACCCAACACGTCCACCAAGTTTCGCCTGAATCCGTCCGTAAGGTTTTGAGATCTCTTGCTATATCTTGTTTTTGGTCCAATCTCTGAATGGTGACGCATCACTTAAAGAACTTTCAGATCTTCACCAAAATTGAATTCGTCCTTGTCACACAGCCAACCTGTCCCCCAAAGTTTGACCGAATCCGTCCACAACTTTCTGAGATATCCCGTTCACAGATGAACAAACAGATAGACAGAGGTGACAACGTTACCTCCTCCCACCTTCGACGGCAGAGGTAAAAATTTAGTTTCAGAATGTTACAAAGTGAAGGATTTTATTGCAAAAACTTGGATCTTAAGAATGACGCATATAGCAGCCCCGACAGATAAACGTACCCAACCTCTTCCCCGTCCTCCCCAAACCCCACTGGCCGCTCACCTTGGGGAGTGGATGTTTCCACTCACCAACATTCATCCCTATATCTGCAGAGTTTGTAAATGCAGATATGAGGAAGAATGTCGGTGCTGATATTGCCAAGGTAAAGTGGAAGAAACGTGAAAATATTGATGAACTCCGTGTGGAGCTAAATATGGGACATGACAGAGCAGGTGGTTAAAAAGATGATGGTAGAGTAGAAAAGTGGAGACTGAGCTAAAAACCAGAAAAGGAAATGTGGGCTGTAGGCTTGAGAATTACTGTAAAAGGAGCAAAGGATCTGAACAGGATCAGGTTGAACAGCTACGGCTGGAGTTGCGCAGACAACTAAGCATGCAGATGTTTGGAGTTTATTAAGTGAATGAAGGTGCTTAAAAACAAATTTGGAGAAAGAATCTGCCATGTGCAGGAAAAGGTACAAGTGCAGAAGAATCTGATAGAGGAGTACATGTGGCATGGATTGGATGCGAGTTCTGAACTGCCACACGAAATTGGGTTCGAGTCCCTTGTGCAGCAGTTGTGGGTCGACAATTGTCCAACACAGGGAATGGTGCAAGCGAGCTCGCTGAAGCATGGCATGCCATGTGAGACACATAATGGAGAAGATAATATGGAGGCATCTTTGGATCAGTTTGATTATATGCACCAAAAACAAGGAATTGGTCTGTGGAGGAAAGTTTTTCTCAATTGATGGTGTCAGCGAAGAGAAGTATGTTAATCTACAATGGAATTCTCAATTAAATTATGATGAGATTGGTACACTATCTGACCAGACGATTGGATACATCGCATCAGACAGAATTGGTTTGTTCAGTGAATGCAATGTAAAAGGCGACCTCCAGAGATGTTTCAGCAGCTCTTAGGAAACATTGAGCGGTGAGTAAAGTACATTGTGTTTACCCAGATGTGACGTGCGGCAGTAGCCCATGACTATTTGGTTTTGGCAGTTGAAGGCGATTAAGGCTTTCAGATTTGACAAAGTAGGCTGAAAGATTTGTACATGACAGCAGAGGTAGCTAGAGAGCTAATTTGATAGATCTTGCTCGGGGATGAGATCCCAATGTGCACAGAATCATTATACACCAAGTAAAGGTCTGAGAATAGTGGGATAGAGTGAGTTTGACAGTGGGGGTGCCTCACCCACCCACAGGAGATGGAATGAGTGTTGAGGGATTTTTACAAAGAGGATATGATTGCAAAAGGGGTTTGGGGGGGTTGCATAACGAGACCATGGCCTCACAACCTTTGTGTGAGACACGGGACACTGCCAGGAGACATGAGCGGATTCAAATACTCTCCTTTATTCTCATCTAACATATGAAGCTCATTGTAACCACTCACTGATTCACTCACCGACTGACTGATACTAATGTTCGGTACCTTCCGCGTGATGTGGAAAGCTAAAATTTTGCATGCCGACGGACATCAAAGCTGATACACTGGGAAAAAATACAGAACCGTTGGAAAGCGTCCGTAGATGAAAATATAAAATAATTTTATACAAAGAGAAAAAAATGCAAGTGAGCGACGCAAGACAATGTGGAATCACGGTTCGTTATTGCTTACAATTTGTAAGTATACCTAACTAGTATGGCTAAAACCTGGAAATAATGCAAAGGTTTTAATCAAAGGAATACCCAAACATTGATGCGTTGTATTTTTTAAATGTTGTTTTGCTTAATAGATGCTTACATACACGTTAGCTAATGAAATAGATGCGTTTCTGCATTAGAATCACGAGTGGGCACTCCCACCCGGAGTACCCTTCTCGCTCAGCTTCGGCGGACAATGTGCTGTGGCATAATCTTAGAAATGCACTTTATCATATGTCATTTTTGGAAGAAATTTTATTGATCACAACATATCATACTCTATAACATAGTTTTGAGAAGGTTCCATTATATTATGAAGAAGATAGAGGAAGATGTAGTACCAGCTATAAGATGTAATACCAAATGTAAAGGAAGATGTAAATTTGTCATGCCAGCTACCTCGCGCCATATATACGAGGTCCGACAATAAAGTTCCAGGATTAAAGCAATCAAAAATTTTATTGCATACGTACCAATAATATATGTTTAGTGGTTTCCTTCAAAGTAATCTCCCTGGGAGTCTATACACACTTGCCAACGTCACTGCCATGCTTCAAAGCACCTTTGGAAGTCTTTGTCTGAAAGGCCATTTAGCTCATTGGTCATGGCTCTGTGGATCTCTTCTGTCTGCGAAATGAGTTCCTTTCATTAGAGTTTCAGATGTCGGTCTGATCTGATCAACATTCTCACCCTTTCAACATTTTCGTTCTCTTTGGCAATCATTGGGCATCCAGACTGCACATCATCATTCACGTCCATTCTCCCATCAAACTGTCACCTGTCGAGAAAAAAACATCAGTCCTGGAACTTTATTGTCAGACCTCTTCAGAAGTCCAGTTTGCAGAGGCTGTCTGCTCATAACAATCAATTCGCCTTCATATTATTTTATGGTGTCAAACCCCTCCGTGTCAGTACCCCCCCCCCCCCACACACATTTCCTACAACCCCACGTGCTTCCAACCCCACCCCTTTATGTGCCTCCCTATTCGGAATCCCTCCACTTCATGTCTCCTCTTTCTGCGTTGGTGCGTTCCCCCTCACCCCATCCTCTCAAAGCTTCCCTCTCATCCCACCCTCTCGAAGCTTCCCCTTCACTATGCCACCTCACCACACCACCACAACCCTCCCTCTCAGCTGCCCCCTTTTCCCACGCCCTCTCAGCTTCCTCCTCATCCCACATTCTCCCATCTCCACCCCATCCCACACCCTCAGCCTCCCACCCATCCCTCACCATCCCAGCCCTCCCATCCTGCACCCCTCACAACGCCTTCTCCCCCGTCCTTCACTGTGCAACAACAAAAAAAACCATTCCTTTCATGTCATAAAGGCACATAGGGCTGCCAAGGCAGTTTCATTGGCAAGGAGTTCAGTCCTGGACGGGTTGCCACTCAGACGCAGGTTACCCCTAATGGTTGTTACCCCAGTACACTGGTACTCATTTCACCAACCTTGGAAGGATGACAGGCTGAGTCAACCCCACCTGTTGTTAATTCTTCGCTCGACAGGGACTCAAACTTTGGACTCTAAGGTCCCAGGCCAGCCACCTTAACCACTAAGCCAACACCAGGCCCCTCACTGTGTGGACCTCAGTAATCCGAGGCCTCCACTCCAACCTGACAGATTTCTCAATCCAGGCCAACGCTGATAAACCAGACATCATCTGTTTAACAGTCATTCTTCCCACACGACATCCATGACTCCATAGTGTCACTCCTGGCCTATTGTCTCCTCTGAATTGATGGGCCCGAATCCCGTCCTGGTGGTGCAGTTGCATTTTAAATCAATAACTCAATTTCTCACTGTCCATATACTGATATTACACCTCTCAACTCCAAGGAGTACCTTTGCCTGCGACTTCCCCTCCGCTCCAACCTCTTGTTTGTCTGTGTGTTGTGTCGTCCTCCAGTGATGACTCCATCAACATCTCTCTCTCTCCCTCTCAGAAAGCATGGACCAACTTTTTACCACTCATCCCAACTCTCTCTTCCTCATATGTGCTGATATTAATTGTCACCATGCAACTTCGCTGGCTGTTGGTACCTGTCTCACCAGCCATGGGACTTTAGCAAAGAACTTAAGCCTGGTGTTGGCTGAATGATTAAGGTGGTTGACTTGGGATCTTAGGGTCCTGAGTTTGAGTCCCTTTGACCGCTGAATTAACACCAAGTGGGGTTGACTCAGCCTGTCATCCTTCCGAGGTCGGTGAAATGAGTACCAGCATGCTGGTATTAGGTCACAGCATCAGCGGCAAAGTCGCGCTCCAACAAAATGATGGCTACCCGGCAGCCAAGCTGCCATACGCAAGAAGAATAAGAAGTAAAGGACATCTTTGACTCCACAACACTGACTCAATCTGTGAACTTTCAAACCCTGATTTCTCCAGGGGCAAATCCTCCCTTCTGTACTTGGTGATGAAAAACTTCCCCGCAATTGTCTCCTGCTCTTCCTTTGCTCCAATTGGTTCATCTGATCAGATGTTTGTGAGAGGAAACATTTCTCTGGCTAGTCTCAGAGAGCTGCCTCAGCGCCGACGAGTCCGGCATTTCATTCAGGCAGATTTGCTGGGACTGCAAGCAGCAATCTCTCTTCAGGACTGTCTCGTATATCTTCTGTTCCTGATATTAACTCAGCCTGGGAATTCTTCCTCAGAATTCTGCTCTCTCTCATGCACAGATTCATCTCATTACATCTTCAGTTATCCCACCCTTCTTCCTGCCTTGAACACCGAATCCTGTGGTGAGACAGCTGCTCTGAACCAACTTGCCTTCTCTTCCTAGAAAGCAAACCCAGCCGAAGGCAATCTCAGATCATTCCACAAAGGCCGCAACAAGTGTGTGTCCACTTTCAGGAGAACCAGAAATATTCTGTCCAACCTCAGTATTGAACTTTCAAACTTGTCTCCCTCCTCTAATATCTGGTGGCAGCTTGTTAAGTCTGGCTGTGGTGTTTGCTCCCCTTCCATCCCCTCTCCCTCTATCATCAAATGACACCACAGCCAACTCCGCTCGTGAGAAAGCTGAACGCCTCAATTCTGTTTGCCTCCAAATATTGTCTCCAACCCCTCTGTCCCCGTCTCCCCCTGTCTCTCTGTCTCTCTGTCTCTCTGTCTCTCTCTCTCTGTCTCTCTCTCTCTCTCCCCTTTTCACCCGATCATTTGCCAGAAGTCATCTTCCATCTGCCTGGAAATCAGCCAATATTACCACATTACATAAAACAGGTGCAAAAACAGATCCCCCAAAACTACAGACCAATTAGCTTACTTCCAATCATCAGCAAGGTCACAGAATCCATCATCGCAGTTCACATAGAATCATTCCTCTTCTCCATCGGCCTCATCTCAGATCACCAACGTAGATTTAGACCAGGTCACTCGATCTTGGAAATGCTGCTTCAACTCTCCCAACAATCGAAGGAGGTCCTCAATGTCACACAAGAGCTAATGGCCATCTATCCAGACATATCTCAAGCTTTTGATATAGTTTGCCTTGTTCTCTAAACTCTTCAGATGTCCAAAGGGAAGACTGCATGATGGAGGATGCCCAGTTGAGATTGCCTTTGGAGGTGCTCTACCAGTGTAAAGTTTTAGAACACCCCCATTATTCCAATTTTTTCTGAAATTTAATCAGTTTAATGTTTCAATGGACTCTGAAATTAAAGCATAGAACAAATAAATAATTGCAGATAAAAATAAATCATGGAATCGTTTTTTTGAACAATTTAATCTAAATTTTTGACTCATCAAAGTAGCCACCTTTTGCAGATATAACAGCCGAACATACTCGTGGCATTCTTTCCACAATGGAAATCAACTATTGTTCGGAAAGTTCTTCCCAACACTGTTGCAGAAGTTCCCACAAATGTGTTGCACTTGTCGGTTGCTTTGGTTTCACCCTTCTGTCCAGTTCATCCCAAACCAGCTCGATGGGGTTTAAGTCTGGAAACTGTGCTGGCCATTCCATGATTTGAAGCCTACCATCTTGTTCTTTTCTTCTAAGGTAGTTCTGACACAGCCTGGAGGTATGTTTTGGGTTGTTATCGTGCTGTAGGATGAACCCCTGACCAACTAGGTGTAGACCAGAGATATTGCATGAAGCTGCAAAATGCTGTGGTAGCCATTTTGGTTTAGGGTGCCAGTCACTCTGTGCAAGTCACTGACTCTGGATCCAGCAAAAGAGCCCCAGATCATCACGCTTCCTCCTCCATGTTTGACAGTTGGTGTCACACACTGAGGAACCATCTTTTCGCCGATTCTGCGGCGTACAAAATCCCTGCGTGATGAACCGAAGATTTCAAATTTTCATTCATCGGTCCATAAGACCTTCCAGTTGTCAGTAGTCCACTGGCGGTGCTTCATGGCCCAGGCAAGCCTCTTTTTCTTATTTTGCCATCTTTGCAATGGCTTTCTTACTGCCACTCGACCTGTCAAACCTGCAGCCCGAAGTCTTCTCTTCACAGTTGAAACTGAGACTTCCTTACTTTGACCAGTGTTAAGCTGCTGTCTTGTGAGCCGCCTATCACGCAAGCTGTTGACTCTCAGAAACTTGTCTTCTGATTGTGTTGTGGCTTTGGGTCTGCCAGACCTCTTCCTGTCAGAGTTTCCTCCAGTTTCCAAGTGCCTTTTGATGGTGTAGGAAACTGTACTCACTGACACCTTGGCTTACTTTGCAATTTCTCCAAAGGAAAGACCTATACTTTTTAGGTTTATAATGCTCTGTGTCTTCCTTTGTTAATTGTCTTTTTCTCAGCATTATGATAGCAATATACTACTTCCTGCAGTGCAATATTGTTCAAATAATCCTACAGAGGGTGCAGCAACACAGTCTGTTCCAACACTGCTTTTATACAGACACAGGGTTTGTAACTAATTAACAAAAGTTGCGACACCTGTAGGAATTGTTTGCATCAACTTTCAAGGCTTAATTTACTTCCATTGCTGCAGAACAGCTGCAGTTGCAAACCCATTACTTGTTCCCTGAAAAGGGCCTTTTTTAACAACTCTGAAATTTACATCATTTTTCAGTTTTTGGTAACCTAAACCTTGTTTTTTAACCTCTGGCAGTTAACCGCTCAGCTTTGTACCATTTCAGATTGTTCACTGGATTTGAACTGCTTAAACTTCAGTGAAAACTGGAAAAATGGGGGTGTTCTGAAACTTTCAACCGGTAGAGTAAACTTAGATATGTACTTGTTGTATTTAGCAGAGAATAACGAGGGTAGAAAAGAGAATGGTTCTGGATGGGGGGTAATCTGGGATCGTGATGAACATCTTTCTTGAAGCCCTGGATGGAAGGATGAGATTGAAGAGGATGTGAAAGTTGGTTCCTCAGGTGGGGAAAATGAGGAACAAATGAGTGGAGGTGAGTGGTGATCCTGGATTTTTGGAGTTCTACCAGAAGAGGTTTGCTGATGGACCGCATGGACTCTGCAGAAACCTGAGGGGTGGAGGTTGGTGCAAAGCACGGAAAGAGCAGAGGACGCAGGAGCAGAAAGGAGACGAGAGAAGACAGACCACCGACCTGCCTGCGTTGTGAAAGTGATTGGCCCATCGACTCAGCTTCATCATTGGAGATTCCAATGATTTTGAAGACCTTGGTTTCCATGGCATCAAGCTGAGCACGGTGTGAGGCAGAGGTGCCAACCCAGAAGCAAGAGCAGTACTCCATCAAGCCGCAATTGAAGACCTTGTGGGTAGGTAAAATTCAGGTGTGCAAAGGAAAGACTGCACAATGCAGGATGCCCAGTCAGAACTGGCTTTGGAGGTCAATATGGATATGTACCGTTGTATTTCGCAGATAATTCTTCTGAACAGCTCCTCTCACAGTGCTGTATTTCCCTGAGATGGGGGGGGGGGGGCATGATCCCGGTTCAATTCCCAGCCACACTCCTTTCACAAAAGGAAGACGTAGATACCAAAGTGCATCCCTCTCCCCTACCCTCCCCGAGAGCTGGCATCATGGCACAGCAAACAACAAACCGCAAACAGCAACAACGGCAATGATATTTATGGTCGCAATTACATGTAAATAGCAACAAACCTTGGCCTTTTGAGAAGGCAATACAATTAAGGGAAGTAGATTAATTTCTGCATTGATAGTAAAACCACAAATTAATTCAATTGTAGGTGAAAGGCCTTGGCTGTTGCAACACAGTCCTTCAAATGTTGCCCCGATAATAAAGTAAAGCAAATACACGTACCAACCATTTGCTTAGTGAATGAAGTTGGATCTCCGCAAGTCAGTTCCATGAACCTGTGTTTGCTAAGTTGCAGCAGTTTTTTTTTTTCATTAGTCTAGGGAGACAATTTCTAACTTACGAAGGAAAGAGAACAGTCTTGTCCAACATTTAATTAGAGAAAAAAAGTGTTAAAAATGAACAGAATGAGGGGCGTTCAAATGTATTTTCCAACTCAGGTGTACATTTACAAACAAGAGGTTTTCAACTTTATTACCTCCATCACCGAAGGTTGACGGAGGTTGTTTTCACCCCTGTTTGATTGTCTGTCTGTGAGCAGGATATCTCAAAAAGTTGTGGACGGATTCGGACAAAATTTGGTCGACAAATTCGGTGTGTGACGAGGACGAATTGATTCAATTTTCGTGAAGAATCTGATCCTGATCAGAGAATTTTTTAACAGTGATTCTTCACCATGAAGTGATGGGTCTAGAGCCAATATATAGCATGATATCTCAAAAAGTTGTGCAAAACTCGGTGGACAGGTTGGGTGTGTAACAAGGACGAATCAATTCGATTTTGGTGAAAATCTGGGTCCGGATATGAGTATTATTTAATTTTTCACTGATTCTTCACCGTTGAGAGATGGGGCTAATGAGGATTTTGCATAAGATCTCAAAAAGTTGCAGACGAGTTATGACAAAACTCGGTGGACGAGTTGTTTAGGTGACAGGAACAAGCCGATTCGATTTTGGTTCAGGTCCGGATTCAGATCCAACCTACTAGTGGAATACTAGATGGAAATTCAGATCCAACGCGAGCCATTCAATCTCATCGATGGAGGACTGGGTGCAGAACTTCATCAGGAGTGATGTCCCATGCTTCGGCTGCATTGAGTCAGGTCTTTGTTTCAGAGTTCCATTGGTGATCCATAATCTCACCACGAGTAACCAGACGTAGCAAAATCTTCACTGGATCAGCACTGATCAAAACTCCTACAACTCTTTGATGGACTCCATTCTCCGGTGACAATGTTGAGCACTGAGGTTTTGAGGAACCCATCTGGCAGGAACCTTTGACATGTCAAGATGTTCATTGATAATGGTTTTGATGCTTCAAACATGAATAGCAAACTGTTTTTCAAGTTCTGCAACCTTGATTCGGCGATCAGACATTTCGAGATTTTTTTTTTTCCAGCAGAGGTTGTTTCTCGACTGGTCGTGTCCGAGGGTCATCCAGACCTGGGTTATCTTCAATCGATTCCCTGTCATTTGGTCACTGTGATATAACGAGGGGAATCTTCCCCGAACACAGCAACCATGGAGTTGCATTGCAGTGCATTCTCTCTTGTACAAACATTTAATGACCACGCGTTGCTCAAGCTTAATTAAAAACTCCATCACTCAATGACTGATAAATTAAGTGGAACAGCATGGTCATCCACAGATAGGGATATGTACAGACATTAAATTCGGCATGAAAAAACAAACACTCACGCGATTGTTACTCCACGTACATGAAGCGAAAATAGACGATTGGTTCATGTCCGTCCATCTGTCCGTCTTATCAGTTTTCGACAATCTTTATTTTATTTAAATTTAATGACATTCTTGAACACTGAAGTACACACGTCATCATATTTCCAAGAACCTCCCGTTTTGCAGGAGGCCTACTGTACTTCAATTTAAATAAAGGTTCAATGTAGTGGTGTATTGTGGGTGGTGTTCGGGACTGCTTCTGGACTACTACGATAGCACTAAACTTTTGGATTTTTTTTTTTAAACAATCATTGAAATCTTCATTTTATTAATATTGAGGGACAGTACTGTATATCCTTCAACACAGTGTGTGGTATCATGTTCTATGAACTCTCTAGTTGTTCATGTGATGTATTCGACACAGATGAGGCCAAACCTCTGACGGAGATAAACGCTGAATGATTACATGCCCATTTCATTGTGACATCATGTAATGCTGTGTTGCGGCAAATGTTTTCATGTATAGATCCAACGTGGAAGTAACAATCTCAATACCGGGGTATCTCCACCTCCAGCAGTAATCACTGTGTTGCGCCGAACTTGCATTGACCATATGAGCACTCAAATCCAACATTGAGGAATGGCATTCCACCCCCAAATTGGATCCTATTCCAGCTCATCAAGGGTGCATGGCTGTCTTGGCCAGGTTTGAACGCACCAATCATTGATATCCCAGAAATGTTCAATTGGAATTAAATCTGGTGAGACGGCAGGCCAGGGTATCATAACAATAACATTGGCATTAAAAATAACTTTTTTTTTGTTTGACGGCCCTGTGAGCAGGAACATTATCGTTCATAAAGACCATTTCTGGACCACGTTGCAGGATGGGAAACACATGTTGCTGTAAGATCTCATGAATGTTTTGATCTGCTGTCAGATTGCAGCCATGGATATAGAGAAGGTTGGTGTGAAAGGTTTTTGGAATGCCACCCCACATTAAGATACTTCTACGTCCAAAATGTGTGGCTTCCTCGACACAGACTGGGGCATATCACTCATTGCATATTCTGTACAACACCCATCCTTGCCTTTCAAGGAGAAACCTGGATTCATCACTGAACATAACACTTGCCCATTGCCTCCATGTCCATCGGACATGCGGATTTAACCCTTGCAAGCGTGTGTCGGATGTGTCGCGGTGCAGGTCTTGAACGCTGAACAGGACAATGAGCATGGATCCCTTCATCACAGAGACTCCTCAAGACAGCATTGACACTTATCCCGCGACGTCCAGTGAGTGTGTTTGCAGTACTCTCGGCAGCTTGAAACAGTTTCTGTAGATTTTGGTTGAGGTCTGGATTGTGAATATATGGGTCCTGAACAGGCATCATTATCCTGTGAAGTCCACTTCTTGGCAGGACTCTGATTGATGCAGTAGCTTGGTAACGTCTTCTGGGGCCATAAGCCATTCCTCTCCTCAGGTTAAGGAGCTTTGCAGCATAGCAAATGGAAGAACCTGCTTGAAGGTGTCGAACAATTACTTAATTCCTCTTATTTTGTGACAAACATGGCATTGTAATGGATTGGTAAAGAATGTAATCAGTGTGTTTTTTTTGGGTGTTCTAGATGCTGGTGTCTTGGAAAGAGTTTATAATTTGCTCAGAATGCCTCATGTCACCTCTAAAACCTGAAGGGTGTGTGAGTTGCACATCCTGAACAATTATTGCATGAGGCCTTTGCATTGCATAGAAACTTGCAATCAGGTGTTCTGCAGATCCCTCGTGCCAAAAAGGCACTTGGAATGAATGCTGGAACACTCATTCAACAATTCCGTAATAAATTCTACATATTTGGCTTTCTATGGCATAGAGTAATATTCGTATATGTGTATATATATATATATATATATATATATATATATATATATATATATATATATATATATATATATATATATTCTTTCGGTAACGTGAACAAACTTCACAAGAGCAGACTCAACCCTTGCGGATAGTTACATTCAGCTTCATGTAACCACAGCATGGTTTTGCTCATTTCAGATGCAATGGGCTGGTAGGATAGCCAGGAGGTATTCAAACATGTCTCTGAGATGTCTCCCCTGGGTTTGAATCTCTGCCCAGCTATCAACTGTCATGGTGTTTCATTTGCAGAGGAATTCATCAATTCATCATCAATGTACCACCACCCAAAAGGGTTGTCCGTCTGAAAGAGTCACACCACATCATAAACTTTTTATATGACAACAGAAACAAGTCAGACATGTCGTATAATCCTGTTTTATTTTTAATTTATTTTTTTACAACATCATAACACTACTTCTCGTAAAAAGGAGGAGCAAAAAGAAGGTTAAAATAAACGACCTGAAAATGGAACCACTTCCAAATTACCTGAGTTCAACCTTTGCACTGCTGTCATAAAATGCATACGATTTGGCACTTGACCCATTTGAATGCGACCTTTGAAAACGTACAGAACATGGTATAGTCGTTCAAGTAGAAGAGTAAACGGTGGCTGAACGAGTTGTGGTCAGTGTGACCGTGATTGTACAATGGAGGCTCAGTTAAACCTGAATCCGTGCAGTCACAAACTCACAAGGACACCACCAACTGCGGTAGCCGTTTGCTGAAACCTCCTGGCATATGTGATACAGACCCGATGAGAATATCATCAGATTTCATAGTAAATATTTTCGATGGGTGGCTCAAAGTTCACAAACTTTATACAGGATTGGATGCACAAAACGGTGGCTTGTGGTCAAGCTGTTGGAACAGATCACACTGTGGCTTGACACAGTCACTATATGGAAAATGCATCGTGTGGTTACCTGTGTGGCAACGTTGCACAAATGAATCACCTTGCATCATCATAATTTGATCCAGTGTACGTATCGGCCCTTTTTATAGACGACAAGGCTTGTAAGTTTATAAGCTCCTGAAAATGCAGTGATGTATGAAGGGTTTTCCATTTTTCTTGTCCTGCTCATCAAATGTCGAGCCAAGTTGGCCTCATCTTTGGTAATGCTCCGGGAGGTTTGTATGTGCTTCACAGGTCTAAATAAAGCCGTGGGTTAGGGGCAGTCACTCCGCCAACCCAGGATTACTCGGTACCGTCTGATATGCCGCCTCAAATTACTCGGTGCCATCTGAAAAAAAAAAGTCTGATGCCATCAATGCATTTCCTCAACTTGTGAAGTAGGAATATAACTGTCTGTCTCCTTGTATCGTCTGGCACACAAGACGGAAATCGGCGGATGCCAACTGGTGCAGTCTTGGGTCCAATCTTCGATCTCATCTGGGTTGATTCTGATGGTTCTGACTTCCTTGAGTAGTGTACATCTGAGGTTCCCTCTTGGATGCCCTCACTCTGTTTTTTTTCCATTTGGTCTCCAATGGCAGGATTGCTTTAGAAGTCCATCATCAGACATTCTCAACACATGCCCGAGGTATGTCCTTCACTGTCTCGAGATGATTGTTTCGTTGTATTCAGCACATGATCTTTCTGTGACTGCATCATTGGCAATGGAGTCTGACCACTTCATGTCGAGCACATGATGAATGTCTCAGCATTGAAAACTTTTAAATTTTCTTTCAAGACTTTTATTCGTTCTCCACGTTTCTGATCCATACAAGAGGACACTTATGACTCGTTGGTGAATATTGAGCACCACCAGCCATACAGCGGGAGGCGGCCGGGTTTTTGTCATCACTTCTGTGTTTATTTAGTTACCGTTTCAGGTTTTGGCATCAAATTTTCAACAAATATGTTTTATGAGAATATGGAGAACACTCATGAACAAATTTTTGGTTCATGAAAAATATAAGTGACCACTATATTCGTTATTGTTGTGTGTCTGTCTGTCTGTCTATCTGTCTGTCTGTCCTGAGCATAGCTCCGTGGGTTTTGATCCGGTCCTGATGAAATTTTGGTGGGAGGTTTATATCATGATCTAGTTGTGTTTTCCTGAAAATGGGCGTGGTCCGCCCATAAAAAACATGTGTTTTTATGGGGTAGCCAATTTCAATTTGCATCTTCTCCGAGGGGGTTTGTCGAATCTGACAGGGGTTTCGGTATTTGGTTAGCCAAATGGCACCTGCATAGCCCCACGGAGCTCGATTTTTCATTTTAGTCCCAAGGTCACAAGGTCAAGGTCACAAGGTCAAGGTCACAAGGTCATGAACTTAGAAAATTTCGAATTTTGACATAAAAATTAGACGACCGCCCAAACTTTGAGAGCGAGGATGACAATATTTTTTCATGCATAATCTTGAGGTCATTCCCCACCTTAAGTCTTGCAACCATTTTTCTCTATCTCGAAAACCTTGCCCGTGGCGCCCCCTTCAAGTTTGTTTTTACGCTGATTTCATCAAAGTATGGATAATCCGATGAGTGCGAAATGCCATATAGCCTATATGACGTGATATTGTTCCTGCAATGTTCCAGAGGAAGTTTTGCACCAAAGGTCATAATCCTTGACCTTTGACCTTTAAAGCTCACAAAGGTCAAATTTTCAAAGTTGTGGGAATTGAACCGGGTTTTCGACCTTCTTCGAAGAACTAACTCCATTAAGCTATAGCACGTATCTTGTTTCCTTATTTTAATGTCCACAACATTGTTTTGGGACCTTTAAAGGTTATGCAAAGGTAAAAAAAAATTGAAGTTGTTGAACGAACCCGGGTTTTCGACATTTTGCAGCTAATAACCCGTCACTCGTACCACATCATGTTGATCATTTTTATAACTTGGTCAAACATTATCACGTTGTCTCATCCTTGACTTTTGAAACAACCTACATCGTCAAATACCACTCGTGAACTATTGTCGTCTTCAGACTTGTACTTCTTGTTTTTTTTTAGCTGTTGTTTTCTTAAACTTTAACTTGAATACAAAGTGGACAAGCGGATGGGTATTGCATTTTAAGATGCTTTCTAGTTAGTTTCATCCGAACGGGTTGCAAGACTATTGTCGTGCGCACTCACGCGCTGCGTGCGTGCGTGCGTGCGTGCCCATGTCTATATATTTTCGCTTTAATTTGTTTTTTTTATCTGCATCTGTTTGTCCGGTCGATACGAACTTTAAACATAGGAGGGACTCACTTTGGAGAATATTTCATTGATAATTCTGATGTTGGCGGTCACATGGTATGGCAGCCATATTGGATTAAAGTAAAAGTTTGGACATCTTTTTCTCCAAAATAACTCAACGAAAAAGATTGAAACTTGGCATATGTCAACTCCCCATGGGATGCGTAGAGTGATAATGATGACGTCATTGGTGAAGTGGTATTCCCACCATAATTGGTTGAATCAAAATCCTTATCTGAAAAATCTGAAACTGCATATACTGTATCTGGTCTATGAGCTGATATAAGTGAAGAATTAAATTCATGACATCATTGGTGATGTGTTCTGGCAGCCATATTGATTTTGAAATAAAAACGTTAAAAATCCTCTTCTGCAGAACCACGTAATAGATCGACGCAAAACTTCATACATATGGACTAGCCACGGGGAATATAGTTTGAAATTATTTTCATATTCACCTTCATTGACAAAATTTTGTCTTAATGTGCATAAATGTGGCTGTTAAATATCCTAATAATTATTCAATCTGTGAGAGAATCAATACCTTTGCTGATGACTCCACCCTCTGTCGTACCATCTGCCATCCCACAGATCGGCAAGCCGCAGCTTCCTTTGCTCTCTGCAGATCTGGATAAAATCACAAACTGGTCCAACACGTGGAACATGTCTTTCAATCCTGACAAATCTCACACTCTCAACATGTCTCTCTGAAAGGACCGTTTAGAACCCCCACACCCCAAATCTACCTTCTCAACAATCCTCTGGAAGAAGTCCTTTCATTCAAGCTTCTAGGTCTCACTATCTGCCATGATCTTTCCTAGGATAGCCACATTTCCAACCTGGGGAACAAAGCCAGTCGCCGACTGGGCATCCTCTGTTGTGCAAAGTCCTTTCTCGGTCCACCTGAGCTCCTGACCACAAACAAAGCTTTCGTCCACAGCCTGATGGAGTACTGCTCTCCGCTCAGGGCTGGTGCTCCTGATTCTCACCTTTCTCGGCTTCACTCATGGAAACCAAGGCATTTCAGATCATTGGTATCTCCCTCGATGAGGCTGAGTCTTTGGGCCTCCCACTCTCTCAATGCAGGCAGGTCGGTGGTCTTTTTGTCTTCAACCATATCCTCTCTGGTCTCCCCCCCTGCTCTCTCTGCGATCTGTCACCACCATATTTCCGCAAGGCGCTCAAGGTTCGCCAACAACCCCCTTCTGGTAAAACTACCAAAATCAGGAATCACTGCTCACCTTCACTCTTCCATTCCTCTTTTTCCCCACCTTTGGGATAAACTCCCACATTCTCTCCAATCCCATTATTCCCTCCAGGCCTTCAAAGCAGCTGTTCACCACCATCTCTTATCTTCCCCCATCCAAAACCTCGATCTCTTCTACCCCCGTTAATCCACCCCAAACTCACCTCCTTCAAATTCCTTGCTTTCCTTCCAGAAAGTCCCTGTGATGTCCATCTGGTATACCCCATGTTCCCCACCCCACCCCTCTCCCTTCCACAGATATCCTAATGTCTCTTCCCCACTGTTTTGTCCTTCCCTATCCCACCCCTCTTGTCTCATGCCCCCCTTGCTGTGCGTTGTGTGTTCGCTCTCATACGAGCCTCGACAAGGTATACAGAAAAGAAAATATATAACAATACATGTCAGCGTGTGTCAGTGTGTCATTGTGTCAGTGTCAGTCAGTGTGGCTCCTCCACAACTCCAAAACATGAAACCTAGCAGTCTGAAACTTTGTGTGCACACTAAGAGAACTCCAAGGGAGTACATGAATGAAAATTGCAGGTTTGGGTTAATTAAAACACTCCTTCTGAAGATGATTAACGGCCTTATTTAATTATATCCTTTATCAAGGCTCATCCTCGGTCACCTCACTCTCCCTCTGCGGGGTCGTAATTCACCATTTTTTTGGCCTGCTCAACAATGCCTTGAATTGGGAAGAGGCTGCAATGGTTCCTTCACGATAAAGTGCTCAAAAACGTTTTTTCATTTTCCTAACCTCTAGAATCTCTTAACCTGAGCCGATTTTAAAACTTTAAAATAGAGAATTGGCCTTAGCAGCACTTCCAAGTGCGAAAAAAGTGTTCATTTGTCTAATTCAGACATTGCTTGACATTCCGGGTGTCTCCGAGTGGTGTGCTATAACCGATCGCTAATCGCTTGCCAAGCCAGCCATTCATTATCAACTGTGTCATTGGAGTGATTATCTGAGTGCTTAAGCTACTTGGCAAGTGCTCTACAATTTTCTTTGATGTTCGTTTCAAAGCCATGGTGATACACGGCAAAAGTACCTTCCTGGACTGTCAATCTGAATAAATCGCACATCGACCGATTGTGACCGTTTCCTCCATTTCATCAGGGCCTGTGGTGCGGTGCCTCGCCCCCTGAAAATGTTGTGTAATTTCATTTTTAGACGGTTTGCTCTCATACGAGCCTCGACCAAGGTATAAAAAAAAAAAAAAAAAAAAAAATTGCTTTGTTGAACCTCCTTGTGTGATCTGCTTTCATTATCCACCCATCACTTCGACGTAGACACATGTAAAAACAAAAAGGATGTCCATCGACCTCATGTTCATGTTCGGAGTTCCGCCATGTTGGTTTGAGTTGTTGAAAGCATAGACTGACATTTTGTTCTCTGTGGCTTTATATGTTTTTTTTAATTGAATTTCTCAAATATTTCACTTGAATTCCACATTTAAAGAACCATATTTTAAGGTAAGCCTTTGTGGTTCTCTTTTTCATGGACATTATCGGTGCGGAACTTCGTACGGAACTTGGAACAGGCCGCGTTTGCCACGCAGGAGTGGAGGCTCCTCACCCGGTGATTTAACAAGCTTAGCAGGAGACCAGCCATTACCTTCAAATGCAAAAAAACAAACAAATTTAACTGATGTTTTAATGGGGTCGGGTATGCCTGGAACATACAACGTCAAAAATTACTGCTCGGGTAATACATTACCTTCGTACGGCCAGGATGGAGGTACAGACATACGGTAGGTTTTAACTTGTAACCTCATCAGCATATGAGCGATCGCATTTTTGTCTCGAGACTGTTTCTAAAGCAATTGGTTAATTACATGAATTGGATGTGCTTTACAAAGGTTCATGTCCTGTAGTTTCTCTTTGTGAGTTTTTCAAAACAAAATAAACTAAATAACATCCGATTTCCGAGCCGTTTGCCGCATTAACGTGTTTTCTAAATTTAAAGAGCCAATTTTCTTCCTGTCACATGACGATTGGCAGCTGTTAATAGATATTAATGTTGATGCACATCTCTTTGAAATGTTTATAATACAACGTTGTTTTTTATAATTTGTTTATTGAAATCCCCCCAAAACAAGGGTGAAAGCTACTCAAGGTTTTTGGGTTGTACACAGTGCGTACTGGAGTCGGTAATCACACTGACTCCAATCAGCTGATGCCAATTAGTGAAAAATTGCTGACACCAACCAAGCACTAATATATATATATATATATATATATATATATATATATATATATATATATATATATATATATATATATATATATATATATATATATATATATATATATATATAGTGTGTGTTGTGTTGCTCATAAAGCATAACATGTTCTCTTTGCAAACTCCCCTCCCCCCACCTCTCTCTCTCTGTCCCATCCTCACTCCTCCCCCTCCTAATACAGTGCAGCACCCTCCTCCCCCACCTGTTTCTCTCTGCCTCTTTGTCTTTCTCTCTCCCTCTCTCTGTTTCAGGATGTATCTGGACGGTGGTTATCTCTACGTGTCAAGACAGTGGTTATCTATGGACGTGTCCTGACAGTGTATGTCACCGGATGTGTCTGGACAGTGTTTTTATTATTATTAATTTTTGCATACCATGTTGAGGCTCCTATAAGAGTTAATACATAGAAACATATAACAAGACAGGAGACAAGAGGGGTGGGAGAGGTAAGTGCAAAATAGTGGGGAACAGATACAATAGGAGATCTGTAGAAGGGAGAGGGATGAGGTGGGGTACACAGGCTAAACAACAAGGTACTACAGGGACTTTCAGGAAGGAAAACAGGGAATTTGAAGGAGGTGAGTTTTGGGTGGCTAAACAGGGGTAGAAAAGATCAATATTTTGGATGGGGGAAGATAAGAGATGGTGGTGAACAGCTGTTTTGAAGACCTGGAGGGAGGGGTGGGATTGAAGAGAGTGTGGGAGTTTGTTTCAGAGGAGGGGAAAAAGAGGAATGAAAGAGTGAAGGTGAGCAGTGATTCTTGATTGTGGTAGTTTCACCAGAAGGGGGTTTTTGGCATACCTTGAGCGCCCTCCGGAAATATAGGGGGGGGGGACGGTAGAAGACAGAAAGACCACCGACTTGCCTCTGGTGAGAGAGGGAGAGACCCAAAGACTCAACTCCATCGTGGGAGATACAAATGATCCTAAAAACCTTGGTTTCCACAGCATGAAGTTCACCGAGGTGTGAAGCAGGAACACCACCCCAGATGGGAGAGCAGTTTTCCATCAGACTGTGGATGAAAGCTTTGAAAGTGTTTTGAAGCTCAGGTGTGCGAAGGAAGGACTTTGCACAATGTGGGATACCCAGCTGGCCACTGGTTTTGGAGGCTAGCTTGGAGATGTGGGTTTCCCAGGAGAGATTGTGGCAGATAGTGAGGCCCAAAAGCTTGAATGAAAGGATTTCTTCAAGAGGATTGTTGAGAAAGTGGATTTGGGGGGTGGGGGGGGGGAAGGTTCAGATGGTCCTTTCAAAGAGACATGGTGAGGTTGTGAGATTTGTCAGGATTGAAAGACAAGTTCCACGTGTTGGACCAGCTTGTGATTTTACCCAGATCTGCAGAGAATAAAGAGGCTGCTGCTTGCCGATCAGAGGCGTAAGAGATGGTACGGCAGAGGGTGGAGTCATCAGCAAAGAGATGAAGAGGATTTTTCAGTCTGAGAGATCATTGATGAAAACCAGAAAAAGCACAGGACCCAGAATACTGTCTTGAGGAACTCCAGCCTGGACAGGAAGAGGATATGAGGAAATTCCATTAAGTGCCACACGTTGACTGTGATAGGAGAGGAAGTCAGTAAGCCATGAGTTTTTTTTCTGTTTTTGGATCTGTTTTTGCACCTTTTTTATGCAGGGCGGTAATGTTTGCTCATTTTCATGCACATGGCAGATGGCATTGAGCAAATGAGAGGGTGAATATAACAGAGAGAGGGTGAGCAAGAGCAGAAGAGCAGGTTTTTACGACACGTGGGCTGATGCCGTCTGGACCAGTTGCAGAATCTGAGTCGAGGTTTAAAAGCAAGCTCTACACCTTGTCAGGAGAAAAGGACACAGAGTCCAGGGACAGCTCGATGTGACTGAGTAATGTGGGTACAGAAAGTGATGGGTTTGGGACACAAGATATAGAAGCAAACACAAGATTTCAGCCTTTTCGCATTTGTCTTTGGACGGTCGGTGCTCGTCTTCAGACTTATCCGAACAGTGCTCGTCCGGACGGTGCTCATCTCTGGATGTGTCTGGACGGTGGTCGTTTCCGGACGTGTCCGGGTGGTGTTTGTCTCTGGGCGGTGTTTATAGTATGACCGGCAGAAAATGTATTTCAGACATTGTGTTGTTTCCACTTCACTGTTATTCTATGCAGAATCATTTTTAAGATGAGACATTATGTCATCTATTTAACGCTCCACCACATGTCTGCTTTCCCTTCTCCCCATCCCTCCTCGTACCCCCTCATTCCTCACTCCCCCAACCCTCTTGCTCTCCCGTTCTAGTCCTGTTCTAGTTACCCTGCACTCTCGAAGCGAAAAACAGGGTTAAGCAATCGGTTGCGTACGTGCGTACGGATGTACGTGTCTTCATTTAAAATTCATTTTCTCAGCAACCATTAGTCCGATTGACGCGAAATTTTCCAAATAGGTGCGCCTCCTGTAGGAATTTTTAGTCATAGCTATGACGTCATAGGTCACGTGGTACAGGCGCTATCTTTGAAAAACCGAAAAACTTTGCACCTCTGCATCTCTGAAACCGCGCCATGGAAAAAATTGAAACATGGCTCATTGTCAAACACTCCCCATGTGGATTAAGATATGGTAATGATGATGTCATCGGTGCCTTCATTATGACGTCGTAATTTGACAAGTGCAACGCTTGATCCGGTCAGTATGAAAAAAAATTCTCTAATTGTTGGTCCGATTGACACAAAATTTTCCACATAGGTGCGCCTTCCCCTGCACAATTTTTTAGTCATAATTATGACGTCATAGGTCACGTGGTGCAGGCGCCATCTTGGAAAAAAACCCCCAAAAAATTGCACCTCTGTATCTCCGAAACCACTGCATGGAAAAAATTTACACATTGCTCATTGTCAAGTACTCCCCATGGAGATTAAGATATGTTAATAATGATGTCATCGGTGCCTTCATTATGACGTCATAATTCGATAAGTAAAAAATTATCTGTAGTTGTTGGTCCAATGGGAACAATTTTCACCATTGGAGTGCCTCCTCCTGTAGAATTTTTCAATGATAATTATGACGTCATATGTCATGTGGTGCAGGCAACATGTTGAAAAAACCCGAAAAACTTTGCCCCTCTATATCTCCAAAACCGCTCCATGGAAAAAATTGAAACATGGCTCATTGTCATGTACTCCCCATGGGGAATAAGATATGTCATCGGTGCCTTCATTATGACATCATAATTCAACAAGTGCAACACTTGATCAGGTCAGTATGAAAAAAATGCCTCTGCATTTATTGAATCCGCTAACCGATAAATGCCAAACTTTAACCAATTGATCAACTGCCCATGGGAAATACAGTTTGATAAAAGTGACATCATCGGTCACTGATCTCGCCCCATATTGGATCAAAGAAGAAAAAAAAAACCAGAAGAGTTGGCTTGCACCAAGTCCTTCTCAAGACTGTGCAGGGTAAGTATTCTATGAATACCATCTCGTTTAAGCTTTGCGGTCATGCTCAGGCTTTTGCTTTTCCATACAGATGCAAGTCTCTTGATAACACTGCTGGCTTTTCTAGAGGAACATCTGCACTCTGGAACATCTCAAATCTTATTCCACCGATGGCACAGCATGTGGGATGAAAAATGAGGAGACGCTGCTGCCACACTCACATGATGCAAGTAAGACTGTATTGCTGCTTTCTGAATGAATGTCATGAAAGAAAACCAACGAAAATGTCGGAATAGCAATGTGAATGCAGTTAACTACACTCAACATCATGAACTTGGCTCTTTATGGAGAAAGGGACATGTCGCACAAACTGTTTAAGGTTGAGAGTCACTGTCCATAGGTTGTAATGTAAATAGATCCTTATATGGGAGCTTGAAAGCAGGACTGAAGCTGCCATCTGAAGACAATGTAGCATATCATTGTTTTGTTTCTTTGTTGTGATTCATGGCAATGTCTTGGTGGTTAATGTTTGTAATCATGATCTTTCTGCTTATGATTCATCTCCTGCTTCAAAGTCCCGTCAAGGTCGAGTTGTTGAATTGTTTTCCATCAATGTGTGTGTGTTTGGCTATCAAAGGAAAGGCTGTGATCAGTTTTAAAAACAACCCTTCTGCTGCATGTCCATCAGCTTTTCTTAATGTTGCTCTTCATCTTTTGTTGTAGGCTTTAAGATAGCTCAGCTTGTATCACGTTTACGCATTAGCTGTCTGTTCTGGGTCCAAGTGCACTCAAAGTGAGTGTTCTGGGTCCAAAGTGAGTCCACACCAAAACTGTCATCCTGCTGCAGTCATAGGGGAGCTGCATCACGGAGTATGCGTTTAACAAGTAATAATATGTGCTATATTATAAATGGAACTCGATGAAAAAGACAGTTAAAAAGACTTGTACATTTTATTAATTTGTTCTCCATATTCTCAGAGTGAAGGTTTATGTTCAAGGTTTGATGACAAAAGCTCAATTGGTTAAAAAAAAAAAAACACAATATTATGGCTTGGAGAGACACACTGAAGCTCAATGGTAAATAAATAAAGAAACATGAAAGCTCATTGGACACAGCTGCAGCAACTCCTTGGGCATGGTATCCATCAGAGCATCAAGACCAATCGGTGTAACCACCCGCCATGATCTTGCCACGATCTGGTCTCCGAACCTCAGAGAGTGCTGCAATACCGATATCCAAACGCTTGAGCTCAGATGATAACAGAGACAGGTTATCATCCTCTCTTAGGGATAGGACATTCCAGGCACCCACCCGAAGGGACCGCCTCAGGTTAACCCAAGGAGACCGCCATCCGGTGGACGACATCGCAGTTCCAGGTATTCCAGCTGCACAGGAGATACTCCCATGGAGTGCATTTTTAGTTTTCTTTGCATTTTTCAAATGTTTTGTGGAGTGAAGTGTGTTACGGTGTTCCGGAGTGCAAATCCTGCCACCAACCTTTAAAAAAAGTAATTTAACTGCAGGAGAACGTCCGCAGACACAGTTGGGCACTAGATACGGATGGCCGTTGGCTCACAAAGAGCTCCTCCGCCCTTTGACAGGTTTTGTTCTTCATCCAGCTGGGTGTCCATATCATACACCCTCCTTACCAGGAAACCTGGTGGAGGAGATGGTTTAGTCACCGACAACCCGACCATGGAGCAGGTTAGTGCAGGTTTACATGATACTTGGAGCAAGTCAGATCTAATCTGGCCTGACCTGACAATAACTGCTTCATCGAGCTCCAATTTGTTAAACATGATCCCCATTTGGTGATACATTCTAACTGCATTTAACTAGTTTATATTTATTGAAATGGTTCTTCAGCTGGTCCTTAAATTAATCCAAGCAACAAATTTTCACTTATGCACCCCCCCTTGGAGTTCCCTGAGTATGCATGCAAAGTTTGGGGCCACTGGGTTTCATGGTTTTGGAGGAGATGGACACATGGGCGGACAGATAGACAGACAGACAGACAGAGTGCTGCTTTATTATATAAATCCATGTATGCATCAACACAGTATCCAATTTCACAAATGCCTTTGCTATATATCCAAATCCATGTTACCATATGCAGGAGAAGTTTATCCTCTACCATCCGTACGAGGCCAAGTTGTAAAGCAATCACGATCAAGGCCTTGCAGTACGATTGTCGGACATTACACGAGCGGTGAATACAAGTTTCAACATCGAAGTGTTGTCAATGACTTCAATCATTGTGACGTTTACACTCTCAATCACAAGATCCGTTCACTTCACGATGAAACTTTCACCGGTCCAGGCCATTAAACCATCCTCTGCAGGCCCAGGCAGCTCCCAGCCTCATACTTGCAGACACTTTTGATAAGTAGGAATTAGTAACTGACTATTTCCCATCAATGTCTTTTGAAGCAATGTTGGGACGATGACGGATGGTGGGATGTTTGGAATGTGGATTTCTCTCGTTCTCGTGTCCACCCTTGGCCCTACTCAGGGATGTGTTTGTGCGATGAGAAGTTTGAGGAGGCGTTGTGTTCTAAAGGGCTCTTTTGAGGATGTTTCTGGAGGTGGAAGCAGTGCTGGCAGAAGAACGTTTCCCACAACGCCTCGCCAGCTCATGCCATGAAGGGACACGTTATGTTTTATCGGACGGGCGGAAAAGTGGAGCCGGGATGCAAATTATAACGGTCTGTGGAATTAACAAAATTATTTTCCAACAGTTACACCTTGTCTTTATTAAAGATTCCATTTTCGGATCCACAATTTTTTTTTTCCAAAACATCTGATCATCTGGTCATTAAATCAAATTCATTCAAAGGTTGCAGAAGTAAGATAATAAAGGTATCATTTATAGGTGGCATTCTTAATGTTTAATAGGTATATTTTGGTTGGGAAGTTTTTTTTTTTTTTAAACATCCCAAACATCCAATTTTCAGCATTCACCCCAAACCTCATCAAATGGATAATGAATAAGTAGTCTCACCCTGAAGAGGACGCAAGACTTGCAACGTGTGTGTGTGTTCGTATATGTATGTATATATATATATATATAGTTGTGAATCTGGAAGCCATTATCACACTCATCATTCAAGTCCTTTAGCTCAATTATCTCTGTAAGTACATGTTCTATAGATAGCTCGCCTTCCGTTGTTTAATGGGTAAATCTATGTAAATGCGCTGTGATTCATTTTAATAGTTATGGTTCAATATGAAAGACCCTCCTCCACAACTAAGAAGAAGAAGAACCCTCCTGTCCCGTGATTCAACGGTGTAAACGGGAATGAAGGTTGGGGCGGGTCTGGCAGAAAGCGAGGTAAACAGCCCCCACCCGCGGTTGCGGGGGGGGGGCGGTGCACGAGACCGAATGAGTCACGCCGGTAGCGAGGCGGGGCTGAGAGGGATAAGAAGGGGACCCTCTGCTTGGCTTGATGGTTGTTGTTCTGGTGCTGGTTCAGCTCGGCTGGAGTAGATGGTTCTTCTGGTGGCTGTTGTTCTGCTTCGTGGCCTCATCTTGGTTCAGCTGGCTCTTCTTGGTGCGTGGAGCTCTTCGCGGTCTCTGCTTGGTTCCCGGTTTGGTGCGACTTCTTGGCCTCATCTTGGTCGGTGGTTCTTCGGGGAAGCGACGCATGTGGTCGGGAAGGATCTGCGCCTCGTCTCACTCGCACGTGGTCCGGAGCGCGAGGGGATCCGCCAGAGCTCGGAAAGGATTGCGGCTTGCGGTGATTGGATCCAGCTCACCCACGCTGGTGCCCGGTCCGAACAGCTTGAAGACCACACGAGGTGGAAGGGTCCGAGGCAGACCCTGGGCTTCAGCTCATCTGTCCCTCCATGCTGAAGTCCGCATTAAAGGCATCAGCCACCATTTCTGGGGTGTGTGTGTGTGTGTGTGTGTGTGCGTGTGCGTGTGCGTGTGTGTGTGTGTGTGTGTGTGTGTGTGTGTGTGTGTGTATGTGTGTCCGTGGGCCCGTCTTACAAGTAGAAAACTGTTAAGTGCTTTGTTCACTGTATATACTTGCATTTATTGTATTCGGTATAGTTCTGCTCTTCTGTGTTCCCAAGCTCCCCATTATTACTCTAAATAAACCCCAATTGTTAAATTATCAGCTCATTTTGTGTTTCTTGCATTGGCTCGACATGACACGTGTTTGAGGATTAGTGTTGGCAAATTGTTAAATTGGACCGACGGTTCTCGGCAATAAAGCCGCTCGGAATCGCACACGGAACAAGCGCACCAAGCGGCTCATTTCCGTACGAGTTCCGTCGAGGGTGAACTTCCCCGGTTGTCGGACCACGTGGGTACTTCGGTAAATTGAAAAGTTGGTAATCGACCCTACCCCACGTGGTCCATCCATTGGCGAACTTCGGTCCAGGCAGGACCGGTCTGTTCTGGAGTTATCCGAGGTGACAACCTTTACATTCCGGACGATCGGTCGAGCTGGCTTGCGGTTCCATCTAGCGGTCGTGCTAACGGCCTACGTCCTGGCCCCGCAACAATATATATATATATATATATATATATATATATATATATATATATATATATATATGTACAGAAAATATATATATATATGTA